>NC_056726.1:627559425-627656925 GCF_019279795.1 Protopterus annectens | reverse complement strand
TGTAGCAACGAGGCTGTCTTGCCTGTGTGTGTGTAATGATTATGTGAGTTTGTGTGCCTGTGCCACTCTGTTAATTCCACCATCACCAACCTAATCAGAGCCTACAGATGCCATGCACCTTAGATGCAGAGTTACACATTTTCAAGCAAAATAGCACTATGGTACATGAAATATGTATGGTGGACTATAGTGTACATAACTTGATAGATAGGTGTTCCAATTCCAAAACTGGAAACTGTCTGTGTATGTGTGTTGGAATGCATGTCCCCCTGCAGCAGTGTGTGTGACATGCTTATACCATGTTAAGGGGCCCTGTTTAGCCCCCCAGTGGCAATCCGTACAGCACCTGCAGATGTCATCCACCTGAATAGTAGTGGCAGACAGTGCAAAACTGTATAAGCTTTATGGTTCATGCACTATGTATATAGTGGTATTGTATGTAAAACTAGGCAGGTAGGGGTTCTACTATCAACAAGGGCAGTTTGTGAGTGGGTGTGTGTACATATGTATATCCCCCTTGCAGCAGTGTGACTGTGTTAGGGCCACAAACATACCTCTTGACCCCTTAGAGAAAGACATCTAGATAAAGCCATACAGAAAAGTGGGACAAAGCCCAAATATTACGGTCAGTCTTGAAATATTGCTCTGACAAACATACAAAGTGGATATCATAATAGGTTGTGCATTCACATGCATTTTCTGAAGGGTATGAAGTCTGACAGGAAAATGTCTGTCATTATTGTGTAATGTCAGTCTTTAATGATTTCACACTACTTTACCAGAAAACCACAATGTTATGACAAACGGAAAAAAAAATTATGCGGCAAACAACAGGACATTCTGCAGAATCCTGTAGAGGTGAGAGGTATGGCCACCACCTGCAGGTTGCAGTCCATGTTTAGCCAGGTGTGACCTCTGACAATGACAAAAACAATACAGAGGTCTCCAGAGTGTAGGACAGCAAACATTTCCTAGAGTTGTGTACTACTTGCATAAACCAGTTATTTCACATCAGAAGCACTTTAATGTTATGAGAAATAGCATAACCTATGGTAATGTGACACAAAGAAGCTGTCATATTGCCAAACCAAGGGAAGTCCTGTCTGTTGCACTTGCTTTGGGTATGATATGTCCTGCCAACTGTCACAATGATATAAGACATGCCCCACATTCATTCCAAATCTGATAAGGTGGCAATCCTACTTTGTGTTGCCTATGTGTGTGTGCAATATGTAGACATGTGTAGACCATGTGAGTACATGCCACCCCTGATGACCCACATGTATCTAAGCATGAATGCTAACTGCCACTACCTACATATGTAGGTACCGCCTAAGACTGTGGCAACTGTAAGTAGTGTGTGCTCTGTCATTGACCCATAAACTGATGTTAACACACTGCAATGGGGTCATACAACAGGTATGGAATGGTGCCAAGGTCCTGGCCTCAAGCTGAATGCAGAAAACATTATCATCACACCATATGGCATGTACATGGATCCACTATTTCCCACAGCAATGGCAACCCCATAAACACACAAACTGCATTGACAGACCTGGCTACTCAGGTTGATAACACGGTTGCATTCAGCCATCAACTAGTGGCAGTGGTCAGAAAAGGCTTGGAAGTGGTTCAACACATAGGTAAAGGGACTGCATCCAGACAAAAGGTGGCCATTACCTCTGTATAGACAGTTAATACAACAACACATTTTCATCATGAAAATGAAAATCATGACAGAAAATACACCCCTGGGATCACTTCATTGGCCCTGCTTGACAGGATCAGTTACTTAATCAATGGGGCAGTGAAAAGCCGACATACTCTGGCTAGGCTTATAAATGCCCTCAGGCAGGTAGCCTAGCACCTACCTATGAACCTATGAACCTATGATAGTTATGTACCTATGCAGACATCTGCACCAACTGGAAAGGCTAGGTTAAGATCCACAAAGGTTATCCATGGCCTTCAGCACCTGTTCCATGCAGACAGCCTTGAATCAGTAGTGGTCCACTAGGTACTGGACGTGTTGTCCACAGGTGGACTGTGGCATGCCTTGATGGCACTGTTGTGCTGAGCACTTCAACAGCTGCCCCATATGTGTGAGTCCAACTCTGTGCATATTACCAGTACGACAAGCCTGAATCACATATGTGACACCAAATAAACCTGCTGGAGAGACAAGTTTGTCTCACAGAGGCTGCTCTGTCTCAGTAATGCACTTCCCATACATGTCAAACAGAGTATGATGCAGACCCTCATGCAGTGCATCCATGATGGGTTGATGGGAAAATCAAAACTCTGTCCCAGGGGTCCAACCTGTGTACATCAATGCCAGGGGCAACAGGTGCTGATCAAAGATTCTGTTGGCCACTATTGTGGAGGACACCAGCTACAGGGCCATAAAATGAGTGACCGTTGCACAGACATAGGCCTGTTGGGCATGTGTATTCTGCTGTATGTGGAATATATACACAGACACACACAAACACACACAACATGGCCGATGTAAGATTAGAACTCCTACCTACTATTACACACTACAACTCACCATACTATTTGCACATGCCAGTGGTTACAATTGGTGTATGACTGGCCACAGCAGTACATTACACTATGTCTTTCTGAGTCTCTCTCTCTCAATATCACTTTATCTCTCTGTCTCTCTCTCTCTCTGTCTCTCGCCCTATGTCTGCCTCTCTATATATTATATATATATATATATATATATATATATATGTGTGTGTGTGTGTGTGTGTGTGTGTGTGTCTATATTAAACTCAGCAATTTCAGATATATATTATATGTGCCACATACAGATAGATAAGGGTAATTATGTCTGATGGAGATAGGGAGAGACAGCTGAGGTATACATAGCGCTCTCTATGCACAGAGATATATGGACATCACAGTTCTATAGTCAGATGTGGGTTCAGACATGGGCTGAAATTAGTTAAGTGTAGGAGCATGGGTTCAGACATAGGCTGAAATTAGCTAAGTGTAGGAGCATGCCCAGTATGACCATCATTGATTACAATCGGACTCCAGGCCAGATCTACCTGTACTCCAGTCCAGAATTTTTTGTGCTACAGCCAATTGTCTGCTGGACCTGGTGGAACAGTTCAGCACCTACCTGGTATACTGCCTGAAGGATTTCCTGGCTGTGTGCTGTCTGTAATATCTGACCCATTTGTAGGGTGTGTACAGCATTTATTGGACTGAACAGAGTTTTGCATAATATGTCTGGTACATTTTACATAGCCCTGTGATTTCTTGGTACATCAGCGGCAGATCATTATAGGTTGATATGAGGAAAGACTAACAGACATTTGGATTAATGACTCCATACACTGCAGGGAACCTATGCAACTACATGAACTGTTGTAGTCTGCACTTTCTACATTAGTCTGTCCTGAAGCAAGTAATTCTATATGCCCTATTCCTTTAGAGGTACCAGCTAACGATAACAGTACTTTGAGAGTGAATGCGGATACAAGAAGAAAAACTACACAGGAAGAACATGTTCCTTCGGTTTTTCCGTTTCCAATACGAGCAGGGCGCAAAAACTCAGCAGAGACAGATATTATGAGAGGACAGAAGCGCAAGGAAGCGCCTCAACAATTACAAACAATAAAGAAAATGTGGACACCAAAGACTTAATATGGAATATTTCTTCCTATATGCCTACAGATGCTGAATTGGACATTTTAAGAAAAGGCTTGGGCTTTATACCTACTACAAATATTGATGTAAGTGACTGTTTAATATCTGTACGATTGTTTGCTAGAAGGCTAACTCTGAAATTATCTATAGGATCTAATGATAACGCAATGCCTATATTGAAAAAAAGAAGTGACTTTTTGCCTATATTACCTGCAAATATAGACTTGTTTATTAAAGCAGTTGAAAATGAAATATATAAAGATTGCATGTTCAATACAGGATTGTTAGAATCCAATGTGAATAAACTAGAAATGCAGGCTATTTACAGATTGAAAAATAATCATAGTATAGCAATAAGGCCGGCGGATAAAGGTGGGCCAACTGTGATTATGGATTCTTCCTACTATATAGATACAATGTATGAGATGTTGAATACTGAAGCCTATGAGGAATTGGTATTTGATGAGGTTTATGTAGTGTTAGAAAATATAAATAGAGCGCTTATGGAATGCTTGAACCTACAAATTATTACCAAGGATCTATATAACTATTTTATAGTTGATTTTCCTGTTATTCCACAGTTACATGGTTTGCCCAAGATCCATAAACATCCAACTTTTCCTAAATTTAGGCCCATAGTTGCTGGTGCAGGTTGGGCTACGGAAGGCATGTCAATTTATTTAGATCAACAGCTGAAACAGCAGTTATTGTTATATGAACATGTCTTGGTAGACACAGCTCATTTCTTACATGATTTATACATGTTTTTACAAGCCTATGATAGGCCCTTTGACTTGATCCTAGTAACATTAGATGTGGAATCATTATTTACAAGTATTCCCAATGATAAGGGTTTATTTATATTGAAAGGTCTTTTGGAAACTGATGGAGGTATGGATGTTATAAAAGCAGACTTTATATGCTTCCTACTGGAATTGGTACTAGAGAATAACTTGTTTCTATTTCAGGGCAAGTTATATCGACAGAGAAAGGGCGTGGCAATGGGAACAAGTTGCGCTAATGCCTATGCCAACTTAATAATGGTAGCATGGGAAAAACAGTATTTGTTGAATCATCCGAGAATTTTATTTCATCGACGGTTTGTTGATGATCTTTTTCTCCTTTGGAAGGGTAGTGTCACAGATTTGAAAGCTTTTTTAACACACATAAATGTAACTAGTGACTTTTTAAAATTTACAATGGAGAATTCAAATACTTCCATTAATTTCTTGGACGTTAATATTAATGTGGTCCAAGGTACCATTGTTACCAATGTATACAGGAAACCATGCTATTGTCCCAATTTTTTACATCGTAGTAGTATGCATAACCCGACAATATTTAATAACATAGTCAGAGGGCAAGCTTATAGACTATCTAGACTATGTTGCAATGACAGGATGCTAACTGAAGAATTGTCAAGACTGAAATCTGACTTTATTTCTAGAGGCTATGAGAGTAATGACATTGATACCATTTGCAAACAAGTTCTTATACAGAGGAATTCACAGGCTAGACCTTATTTTTCAAATAATTTACACAGGAAGAATCAACATGCTAGTAGAGGTAAACAGGACCTTAGTCTTGTTATACCTTATGGTAATAATATCCACAAAGTGAAAGAAGCCATAGGGAAATGTTGGAACATCTTAACCGTGGATGAAAAAGTTAAAGAGTTGGTAGGTGAAGGCCCGAGATTTGTATACAAAAATAATAAGACATTGAAACAGCAATTCTGTTATCGAAACTTGATAGGTACAAATCCTAATAAGGGATTAGTAATATGGTTTGATGGGACCAAAAAATGCAACAATTGCAAACAATGTATATATGTGGACGAGTCACGGTATTTTAGGCATCCTGAAACCAGGCGACTATGGGAGTTAAAAGTGAATGGTTCATGCAATTCTAAAAATTTAGTATATATAGCACATTGCATACAGTGTTTTCGATTCTATGTGGGTAAGACGAATCGTACACTGAAAGAACGTATTAGAGATCACTATTATAGTATAGCTAGGAAGGAAGACTATAATGCGTTGGCACGACATATCATTAAGGAAGGTCCTACCCACATTTTTCATTTTCAGATTTTACATATACAATACACTAATCTAAGGTTAGGAAATATAGTGAATGATACAGAATGCACAGAGTTAGAATGGATATTCAGGCTAGGTGCACATAGGGGCTATGGCCTGAATGATATGATATCTATTAAGCCTATATTAAGAGCTAGACAATTGAGATAATACTATGTGCATAGATGTATATATATATATATTTTTAAATTTTTATATATTTATAGTTTTATTGTAACGTGTATGTGTTTTAAATAAGAAATATGAATGTTTTAGATATATGAATTGTATTATGCATTGGCACTTTAAACGGATTCATCAATTAGTTAATTAAGTATTTGAATTTGAGTTAAATACTAGCAAGTCAGTTTTCTAAACTGTTACGTCTGATGAAGCGGTTGAATCCGTGAAAGCGCTTACGTTTGTTCTTTGTGTCTGGAATAAAAGCTTCTAAACTACTGTTTCTCTATTTGTGGATTTGCTGAAATAGAAGAATTCGAATTGCTTGAACTGCTGTACATGCTTGCTGCTACTGAGGGGTATTGTTGATATATATATATATATATATATATATATATATATGTGTGTGTGTGTGTGTGTGTGTGTGTGTGTGTGTGTCTATATTAAACTCAGCAATTTCAGATATATATTATATGTGCCACATACAGATAGATAAGGGTAATTATGTCTGATGGAGATAGGGAGAGACAGCTGAGGTATACATAGCACTCTCTATGCACAGAGATATATGGACATCACAGTTCTATAGTCAGATGTGGGTTCAGACATGGGCTGAAATTAGTTAAGTGTAGGAGCATGGGTTCAGACATAGGCTGAAATTAGCTAAGTGTAGGAGCATGCCCAGTATGACCATCACTGATTACAATCGGACTCCAGGCCAGAACTACCTGTACTCCAGTCCAGAATTTTTTGTGCTACAGCCATTTGTCTGCTGGACCTGGTGGAACAGTTCAGCACCTACCTGGTATACTGCCTGAAGGATTTCCTGGCTGTGTGCTGTCTGTAATATCTGACCCATTTGTAGGGTGTGTACAGCATTTATTGGACTGAACAGAGTTTTGCATAATATGTCTGGTACATTTTACATAGCCCTGTGATTTCTTGGTACATCAGCGGCAGATCATTATAGGTTGATATGAGGAAAGACTAACAGACATTTGGATTAATGACTCCATACACTGCAGGGAACCTATGCAACTACATGAACTGTTGTAGTCTGCACTTTCTACATTAGTCTGTCCAGTAGTTCCCTCCTTCCCCTTATATGTGGGCCTTTGTTCTGCCCTGCTCCAGTTCCTGGCTTTGTCTACAGTTGGTGCTCTATGTAGTTGTAGGTATGCTGTGACTTGGGTAACAGATGTAACATCACACACAGTGTTATGGACTTCACACCTCTGACTTACCTGTTTTGTAGGTTGTCCAGCATAGTCCCCCATACATCTGCTCTGCTCCTCAGATGTTTTGTGTTGTACTGTTATTATAAGGGTACATGTTACCCATACCTCTCATACTCTTATAGTCATTAATGTGGATAGGGCCATATATAACAGAGGGACATAGGCCCAAACATGGGGACATGAGAGACCAGATGCCTTAGTGGTTAAGGTCTTCGCCTCCCATGCACAAGGTACAAGGTTCGATTCCGACCTCCGACCAATGCCTGTTTGGAGTTTGCATGTTCACCCTGTGTCTCTTTGGGGTTTCTCCCATGTCCAGAAAGCATGCTGAGTGTTTCCATCTCAAACTCACCAATGAAAGGAGCTGTGGGCAGTAGCACAGACTTTACATGGTGCCCTATAGGGGGAAGATTTTTACAGACCAACCGCTTTGGACATCTACTGTGGTGCGCAGTATCCTTAAGATAGGAGAACATGGAACACAGACTGTGTGCTGTGGCAGGGCTAGTCACTCAACAGTGTAAAATATGGCTCTAGGTGATTCGGCTATGTTAACGAATGTCACCAAAAATGGGCATGGGTAGTTACCGGTGTTAAGTGGGTTGAGGACCTGGCCTACTCTGACCCACGCCAGGGACCCATGACAATGGGAGGAGGGGTATATGTGCCCCGATTGGCCAGTGTGTGTCCGCCATAAAGCCCAGCAGCCCTGGCTCAATAAGCTACTGGCTGGCCGGTGTCTAGTTGCCCAGCCTGGGTTACCTGGGATAGCTCTGTTGAGCAAAAGCTGGATGTAAAACCAACCAACCTGCCAAACATGAACTGATAATTGCTAAACTTAATGTAGGTTCAGTGACGGGATGCAGCTTAGAAGTGGATGACATGATGATACGGAGGAGGCTGGACATCCTATGTATCCAGGAGACGAGATGGAAGGGCAGTGCAGCAAAGCCACTTGGCTTGGGATCCAGAGTCTACTACTCAGGTGGAGGGCAGGCTAGAAATGGTATAGGAATTGTGGTGAGAGAGAGGCTTCAGAAGGCAGTAAGGGATATCATCAGAATTAATGACAGACTCATGGCAGTCAGGCTCCATTGTAATGATAGGGCAGTATTCATAATCTCAGCCTATGGCCCACAGCAGGGTTATGATTGTGAGGAAAAGAGTGCATTCAGACAGCAGTTGCAAGACCTACTAGATAAAGCAGGACAATATGAATTGGTGTTGATAGTGGATGACTTGAATGCATATATCGGGACAGACAGAACAGGATATGAGGGCTACCTGGGTCCCACATGGGTGGGGCAACAGGAATAAAGAAGGAGAAGCCATTCTAGACTTCTGTCTGGCAAATGGCTTGGTAGTAACCAACACATGGTTCAGAAAGAGAGACAGTCACAAAATCACATATGGGAGTAGTCAACATGTAACTAAGGTAGACTTCCTCCTAGTAAGGAAAAGGTGCAAGGGAAGAATCCATGATTGCAAAGTCATCCCCAGTGAAACAGTCAGCTCACAGCATAGACCACTAGTTGCCACAATCAGCTGCAAACAGTGATCAGAGAAGGCTCTAAGGTCAACAGAGACCAGGCTGAAGACCTGGAAGTTGACTGGAGTGAAAGTACAACAGTTCAAGGGATTACTCTGGGCTCTAGCACCCCAAGAAGAGGAGGAAATAGGTGGAGTTGAAGAAGAATGGCAGCACCTAAAAACAGCATGTGTTACGACTACAGAAAAGATATGTGTCCGAGCCAGGTTTGGAAATAAGGTGCATAAGGAAAGCTGGCGGTGGAATGCAGAAGTCCAGGAAATCATCAAAAGAAAAAAGGAGTGCAGGAAGAAGTGGGAGACAGAAAAGACTGACCAGGCTAGGAAGGACTACTGGTTGGCTAACAAAGAAGCTAAGCAAGAAGTTGCAATAGCAAAAAATAGGGCATTGCAGGCACTCTACCAATTTCTGGAAAGTGACTCAGTAAGGGCCACAAAAAAACTATATCAGGTTGCAAGGCAAAGACAGAAAGATAAAGAAGATAGTCGGACACCCTTCATAAGGGATGCCAGAAACAACCTGCTCACCAGCCCAGAGGACATCAACGGCAGTTGGAAGGAGTATTTCCAGCAGCCTCTGAATGAAGAAAACCCCGCAGATACAGTACTGCCCCAGAAACAGCCTACGATGAGAAAAGAAGAGGAGCCCACCCTAGAAGAAGTAAGAACAGCACTAAGGAAGATGAAGGCAGGGAAAGCAGCAGGCTCAGATGAGGTCACAGCAGATATGATAAAAATGCTGGGTGAGATAAGGGAGAAATGGCAACTGAGGGTACTAATAGCAGTCTGGAGAGAAAGGCATATCCCAGATGACTGGAGAATAAGCACACTCATTACAGTGTAGAAGAACAAAGGGGACATCCACAACTGTGGGCATTACAGAGGCATCAAACTCCTATCATATTGCATGAAAGTTCTGGAGAGGGTGACCGATAAATGTTTACGCAAAGTAGTAGAATGTAAAATGGGAGATGAGCAGTTTGGATTCAGATCAGGATGCAGCACAATTGACCCAATGTTTGCACTGAGACAGATACTTGAGAAGAAGCTAGAGATGAGGAGGGAGTCCAACTGGGCATTCTTAGACTTGGAGAAAGCATATGATAAGGTCCCAAGAAAGCTGATCTAGGCAGTACTGCAGTGGTTTGAAGTCCCAGAAACATTGGCAAAATTAGTGCAGGCTATGTACAAGGACCCAGTGATTCAAGTATAAACAGTGTTTGGCCTCACAGAGGGGTTCCCATTGGATGTGAGTGTACATCATGATTCAGCTCGGAGCACAGTGCTGTTCATACTGGTGATGGACTACATTAGCAAACAGGTTGGAGGGGACAGATCAACAAAGCTGCTCTATGCAGACGATGTGGCAGTACAGGCAGACTCTGAGATGGAACTTCAGCAAAGGATAGGAGAATGGAATGCAAATCTGAAGGCACATGGGATGAAACTAAGCACAGATAAGATGGCTGTAATGGCAGCAAATTGGGGAAATGAGAAGAAGCTGAGAATAGAGCTAGAACGGAAGATAGTGGAACAGGTAAACAGCTTCAAGTATCTGGGAGGAGTAGTACAATTAAATACACATTAAGCGCTTTCATCTGTCAAGCAGACTTCCTCAGAATAAAGTAGACTGTTACTGCACTCCTTAAATATCCAGATTTGGCGCCAACACACAACCCTAATTAAACATTTAAACACACATTACACCTATTTATAAATGAATGCATATTATGGTGACTGTTTTACTAATCTTCACAAAGGCCAACATTACAAAAGTGCATCGTAATGAATTGCAAGTGGTAATTACTATTGTACAACATTGCTGTCTAAATATATTCTATGTACAGTGAACCAACATAACTGTATAACATCATGATTTATTTGCCTCAGTGTTATACTGAATACTATAACCTTACAATATACCTTTGGCACATATCTACCATAATCAGAATAGGTAAAGCTGTCTAGGCTGAATTTATAAACTAAATCTTGTGACAATAAATTTATAAATACATATATATTATATAATAAATTACATATGTATTATTAATAAGTATAAAAACATAATAAAAATATATAAAAAAAATTTTTTGAATAATATAGATTATATTAATTCTTTAAAAATCATTGTAAAACACACACACACATGTTCCAAAGCAAAATTTTTGTTTTTTGTTCTGGATAGTGTCCAGCTGGACCCCGGGGGTGGACCATGGCAAACCATTTTAGAACAGAGGGAAACATACTGGCAAATCCACCTGGAGGCAAATAAGGAACCTGGACTCAATGACTATATATCCATCAAACCAATACTAAAACTGAAAGCTATTTCAATTTAGGTTGTGAGGCTACATGGAATATTTTAGTTTTGAAAAAACAAAAAATCCCCTTGAATAATGTATTTTAGAAATTTACACATTATTTATTTTAATTATATTATATAAACTGTTTTTATGCAAGGCTTTATATTGGCAAAGAAAACTCAGTAGGTTTTCTTTAAGTTTTAATTACTGCATTAACAAAGTAATGGATGTTTGTATTTAAGGAGATGTACTTGTTGATTCATTTGTCTGATGAAGTTACTGGAGTAAACGAAAGCATCAAGGTGTTTTACTCGCGTTTACAATAAACCTGTGTTTCATGAAACTCTGTGTCTTCTGGATTCCACTACATCTATTGGATTACCACTGGATATTTATTGGCTTTTCTTCTCCCTCCGGTGTTGGTTTGTGTACTAGGTTTTGTTTCCAGCACTTGCTTCTGTTTTTTGGACTAGTTTTGGGTATAGATGGTGCCCACTGACTTGTAAGTACTGACACAGTTATGTGACAGCCTTTATATCCTGCTGCTACACTGACTTGTTACAACATGTTGTTCTACTAGCCACCATCTAGGTTACTCAGAGCTGTGTACTGTCCATATCTGTGGCCCCCTGTCCCTCCATTGTGTCTGTCTTTGTCCAGTTTTCTTGCAGTAACAAATACTGACATGTGGACAGTCTGTAGAACTCCTACCATAGGTGTATCCCATCAACCATGGGAATGTACTTACCCACTCAGCCACAACAGCCACCATACAGTGCAGTTTACTTCCTGACACTATCAACCACAGACAAACATAGCACTTTGATCCCTGCATATAGGGGAAATGGTACATATCACCAGGTTGATTGGGACAGCCCAGGGATTGTGTGGTCTGCTGCTATTACCTTGCAAACATACTGTAATTGCAGTTGTATGGGGACACGTGTGTTAGGGTAGGGGACTCTAGCACTGACAGTCAAGCATCTGTCCTGTGATCCCGCTGTATGTCATTCCCTCGAATAGTGCATTGGGTTTTGCTGTCTTGGGGCCTACTGCATATTCAGGGTTGGCCAGTATTGGATGGAGAGTTCCTGTTGTCCCACACAGCTGTATGCAGCTATCCTGGTAGCCCACTCTATTCCTTTGCATACATGGGGCAGGTCCATACATATGCTACCACAGTCTACTACCCCATTCATTTGTTGTAAAGAAGAGTAACTTACCTTGTGCCATCAGCGGTTGAGATAACAGTGCTTCAGGCCTGTCGCTGTCTGACGCATGCCATACACAGCCAATAATGGTAAGGTACAGGTTGTGTGGTGTGGCTTGCATCCTTTTTACTATGTATATGAGTCAGAGTGAGGTACCAGTCCCTAGTTCCTTAGTTTGGCAGTGCATGTGCTATGAGTTGTCTCTTTGCCAAGGCCAGGGCATACTGGGCACACCTACATCTGCTTACAGGGATAGGCTCAGGGGGTTCCTCCTCCGAGACACCTGTGGCTGTGGGGACCTTGACACTGTTGGGGGACTGTGTGTCCCTTCCCTGTGATGTTTTTACTGCAGCTATTTCTGCAGAAACATATTTTGCAGCATAGCACATACTGTGAACATGTGTGCACATGTGGCTGGAGAGTACTGCAGGGCTCCACCAGATATATAAAGGCAGCAGAACCGTGACCTTAGCAGCCCAAAAACATTCTCTATGATGCTTCTAATTTGTACATGCACCTCATTATGCTGTTTTTCATAGGTGTGTGTGCATTTCTAATTGGTGCCATCATCCATGGTTCTTGTGCATAGCCAGCATCCCCCAGTAGATGGCCATATGGGATGTCCCCCTGGCAAATGTCTGGTACAGCTGTGAGGTGTGCCAGGTGTAGGAGTCATGATAGCTGCCAGGGCTGCCAGCACACACATTCATGATAATGCCCTGGACATTGCACACGACCTGGCAGTTGATGGAGTGATACCACTTGGGGTTGATGTATGCCCTACACTCTTCACCAGGTGGTGCTTTGATGTGCACATGAGTGCAGTCTATGGCACCCAGTACCTAAGGGTAGTCTGCTACATGGTGGAAGAGATGCATATTGCTGACTCTCTCCTCAAGGGCGCGGGGTAAATAAATGTGCTCACTGACATGTGGTAGCATGGTATCCAAGAAATGGCGGAGTACCCTGGATACAGATGCCTGTGAGACCCCCATCATGTCCCCAGTTGGTCTTTGAAATGTAGCTGTAGCTAATATTCTAAGGGCTACACATACCTTTATTTCCACTGGGATGGGTTCTCCTCTGTTGGCTTTGGGTCTGAGTTGAGGTTGGCAGAGCTCAGTGAGTTATTGTAGTATGTCCCTGTCCACCCTGTAGCGCCCTACAGTCTTCAGCTCTTGTAGCCCCTGAAAGGACACCCGGGGACTGAACACTCTTCTCCTTTTCAGTCTGGGCCTATTATCCACATCATCATCACTGACCTCAGCCTCAAACACATACAGATGTAGCAGAGCAGCAGCCCCTAGCATTTTGTCAGTTAAAATTCCCAAGTGTGTACTTCAATGGTGCAGAATATGTGGGAATATCAGATTGTAGGGTGTATGCATACTTTATAGTGGTGTGCTGCAGTTGCAGCCTGTGTGATTGGCTCATTATGCTGCATTCCACCTGATAGTTATAGCATTGGGGATTTGAATTGGCCAGTGCCTGTTGAACAGGGCTTATCAGTCATTTCTACCTGATTGGCTTTCCCAGGCAATTTTTAAAAAAATGTTTTCCCCTATTTCTTTCACTGCTAAGCAGTGCAGCATGCCACTCAAACCCGCAGTGCTAGTGTAAACAGTGCTCAGCAGTTTTGACACTCCCACAACTACAGCCACACTCAGCTTTTCTTAAACTAGCTAAAACATGCTCAGCAGCATCAGACCCCCCCCCCCCCGATTAGCTGTGCTTAGCTGAGCACAAACAGGTGCCTCTGAGCTCCAATCCACTTTGACATACTGTGACTCACCTCCTTTTGATGTCAGCTTCCTGTTCTCCCACTACCTACATGGTTCTAGCCTGACCAAATTTTGTATCTGTGGACACTGTAGCCCTTTTTGCTATTCAGTAACACCAGCTCATTTACATACAGCTAATTAAGTATACCCTGCATACTGCACTTCTCCAGGGTCTGCCTCAATAGCAACCACTGACACCTGTCATTGTAATACTCTGCATCCTGGGCACTATAATGCATTATATTGGCAAATGTGTACTTTTGACTTTTGTACACTTTTTATCTTTTTTTTTCCATAGCGGCTTGTTTGTGTGTCACACTGTGCCACACAAACATAATATATGTATTTTTAAAAAATATATTAATTTTTAATGATTTGCATTGTTTTCAGGATGCACTGGCCATAGTTTTGGCCATTTGCATGCCTATGGTACCATATCCACCCTTTTTCCTAGACTTTTACAGCCCCTGTGTGGTTTTTGCATTCGGGTACATGGTTTGTGTCCGTGTACATTTCTCCCACCTACATGGCACCTACACAGGTGCCTTTCTGCTTACTGGATCGCAAATCAACCTCATTTGCATGGCTTTCACCAGCTTATGAGATGATTTGTATCATGCTCATGCACACCCCTCAGCCCTGTTTCCTGGATTGCTCGGTCGGCCATGTTCTGTATTTGGGCCATAACAGTATGCCTATATGGAGAATCGCTCCATGTAGGTTTTACTGAATTCCAATGTGTGTGTGTGTGTGTGTGTGTGTGTGTGTGTGTGTGTGTGTGTGTGTGTGTGTGTGTGTGTGTGTGTGAGTGTGTGTGTGTGTGTGTGTGTGTGTGTGCGTGCGCGTGTGATTTACTACAACTTTTCCAGATACTATAACAAATGTATGGACTCATTAAAATAAGATATATGTGCTTCTAAATATGGTTTCTTGTCTTTTTTTTCCTTTTTAAAAACATGTCTAGGATAAAATTAGCAAAATTGAACTAAATCATAATTTGTTATTTAATAAATCTGAGTACCTTAAAAGAATATGCACATGTGATTTCTTGATTATTATTGATGCTTTAGACCATGATATAGTTTATGCTTCATATTTTGAATGCATCATTCTCTATAATGCCTACTTTGTATATCAATACTGCATTTGTCCACTTCTAAGATCTCATAAGGAAAACTTGACTGACTTTCATCAAAGTTCATCAAAAATCCTAGAGGATGCTTTTACGCTCTATACAGAAAGTGGATGCATGTTGAGTGACAGGCACCATGTCTGTACATACTGTAGTACAGATCTTGGAAATCCTGTCATGTTCTGCTGAAAATACCATAACATCAATTGAAGCCAATCATTTTGGTTGCTGTGGTTTTTGCCCACATCTTCTTGAGCTGATGTGAAATTACTGCCAGTTTCATAGTTTGGCTCATCTGTTCCAGAAAGAAACCTTGTATTAATTTGTATATGCATATCCTATCAACTTCTGCCCTCATGTGGCAATATTCACACTTACTGTTTTCTCTCTGTAAATATTATGTCTGTATTTTTTAATGGCTCCTCATTTCACTCTTAAAGAAGAGCTGTTATACAGAAGTGCAGTTAGGAGTTAGCTAGCTAGTGTATAGTTTACTTACCATTATGGACTTCATTTTCATTTAAAGTAAGCATTAAGCACAGTTCTAGTATATATTCTAGTATATATTAAGATGTAATTCTGACATACATATTCAACATGTAAAGATCACTGTAGTTGGCCAGGCTAATACTAATACTGCTCTATTTCTAGAATATGTGGAGAAGTTAGAAGGCCCAATAGGCTAGAAAAAAAACACAATGGCTTACACATTGGGAAACAGAGGTAAAAGCAAGCCATTATAGGAAAAATATACAGCATCTTTCCAGGAATGTATTAGGTAAAACAAAGAGATAAGCAGAAAAATGAAACAGGAGGCCAACAGTAAACGACACTACTACAATCAAAAAATGTTGTAGAAACATCAACTACTCGGTGCTTTCCTTTGTTTTTAATACATGAACTTATCGACGAAAACACACCAGAACTAAGAGCAAAATCCAACCAAGAATAAAAACCACTTGGCACGACAGGACCCGGAAGCACGTAAACAAAGGCTTTCAAAATAAGCAGATGAAGAAATCAAACAGCTGCTAGGTCTCCAAAAAGATCCTTTAATATAACAAGGCAAAGTAAAAATCTACAATATCTTCCAAGCGCTTTCACTCGACCACTTGCGAGCTTTTTCAAGGCAAAAAACATTGCTGGAAGTTCATTCACATTAAATACTTCCAGAATCATCACATGACTTCCTGTGAACCTTTCCCAACAGGAAAATCACCATATAAGGAAATTCTAAAATGCATTCTTATTATCATTAAAAATAATTCATTTTCTAAAAATCTTGGCAACTAGATACCATATTAAACATAAAATCAAATCAAACTGTTAAAATGTGGCAAAAAACAATTCTGCAAAATATTTTTATAATCGCAAATAAATGCAGTGACCCCTTTACCCTCGGGGGTAAAATCAAAACTCCAAATTGAAACCTAGAGTTACTGAATAGCATTGTAAAACATTTCTTTCCTAAGTTTCAAATATATAACATGACATTCCATATATCTTATTATAAGATTCAAAAATGAGTAAAACAATAAATGTCATGTTGTACCAAACTGTGTTATAAACGGGCTTGCCTCAATTTCAGAACACTACTAATGTTAAGGGTGTCATTCAGATCTGGGTATCTAGTAGCGTCTAAACGGAGCTGCCAAAATAACTCACGGTATTCTAATTTTGACTCCCAACTGCCCCCTCTTATATCCGGTTGTACCTGTTCCAAAACCATAAACTTTATGTTCATGTCCTTACATGTCAAAGAGTGTTTATAAAAGGCATTACTTTCCTTCCTTACATTGATGTCATTGAAGTGTTCATAAACCCTTCTCCTAAACACCCTTTCAGTTTTCCCAATGTAAAAGCCATGGCACGTGCCGCAGCATCCAAGATAGACTACCCCCTTAGATCCACAATTAAAATGTTTGTTAGCGTGGAACTTGAATCTTCTAGAGGGAAGGTAGAAGGACCCCAAATTCAGCATAGCGTGGCATTGATTGCACATTTCACATGGATAAGTGCCTAATTTCTTTCTATTCTGATTCTGTGGATCCTCTAACCTAATTTCTAAAAGTTCTTTCAAATTCTATATAACAGTTTGGTACAACATGACATTTATTGTTTTACTCATTTTTGAATTTACAAAATCTTATAATAAGATATATGGAATGTCATGTTATATATTTGAAACTTAGGAAAGAAATGTTTTACAATGCTATTCAGTAACTCTAGGTTTCAATTTGGAGTTTTGATTTTACCCCCGAGGGTAAAGAGGTCACTGCATTTATTTGCGATTATAAAAATATTTTGCAGAATTGTTTTTTGCCACATTTTAACAGTTTGATTTGATTTTATGTTTAATATGGTATCTAGTTGCCAAGATTTTTAGAAAATGAATTATTTTTAATGATAATAAGAATGCATTTTAGAATTTCCTTATATGGTGATTTTCCTGTTGGGAAAGGTTCACAGGAAGTCATGTGATGATTCTGGAAGTATTTAATGTGAATGAAATTCCAGCAATGTTTTTTGCCTTGAAAAAGCTTGCAAGTGGTCAGTGAAAGCTTGGAAGATATTGTGGATTTTACTTTGCCTTGTTATATTAAAGGATCTTTTGGAGACCTAGCAGCTGTTTGATTTCTTCATCTGCTTATTTTGAAAGCCTTTGTTTACGTGCTTCCGGGTCCTGTCGTGCCAAGTGGTTTTTATTCTTGGTTGGATTTTGCTCTTAGTTCTGGTGTTTTTGGTCGATTTTACACATGGCAGAAGGAACGGAAGCCAGCGGCTTTACCACACTCGGCAGTACTGAGAGCCGATTGTGAAGATGCTGACACAGCCCCAGTTACTAGGGCTGAGTTTAAACAGGTTTTAACACTATTGACACAATTGACTTCAATGGTTGAACAGCGGACACAACTAACAGCTTCCCAGATACCGGGGAATCAACAACAATTTAACCATTCCCCCAGAACACTTGCTGAAGTGGTTGGGGTTGGAAATGCTACAAGGAACGCTGAGAGAGGGTGTAATCATAGTAACTTGAATTCGAATTGTTTTGACCAAGTTAAAACAAACAACCAGGCTGCTTCTGGGTCAAATGAGCAGACGAAGTCCTTTGATTTTAAATCTTGGACAAAACAACAGTTTAATTTCAGAAAAGGTACTGTCCTTCATGATAATTACAAAAATCTTGAAAATGTGTTTTTTGACTTTAAAGACAAACTGTATTCTTTTAAGAATAAACAGATGGAAGTTGATTATCTAAACGAATGTATTAATGTACAGAGAATTCCTAAGGGCTTGAGGTTTTTTAAGTTCCCTAACAACGTACAACATGGTTCTGTCTTATATGACCAGCTTTGTGAAATTTTTAACAAAGCAGTTTTGGACACGTTAAAATGTATGGTGATGGACTATGAGAAAAAAATGACTGTTTTGTTAAAAGATTTAGATGAGCTTAACGTAAATATGTTAAAAGATGAAACTTTTAGCTCAGTTAAGAGGGACTATGACAAGTTGTTTAGTGATGTAGACCAGCATTGTTCTAGGGTACTTAATCGAAAAATTAGGAAATTAGAGAGAGACTTAACTGAATACACGGAAGGTAGAGCCTATCCCCTCCCAATTATAAAAGGAAGAAGTAACAACAACACTACTGAAAATGTCTTTCATGAAAGGGGTGAAAGTAATAGGCAAGGGGAACCTATAGGGGGAGGAAACGAGAATCTCAGAAGAAGTGAGAGAATAGCACAGAAGAACAGGAATCCGTCTACTCAGGATTTTTATTATCCCCAGAGGAGAGGGAGGGGGCGCAGGGAACAATACAACAGTTGGAACCATCCAACAAACTAGTTTTAGGATCTATAGTTGATGAGGACAGTAGTACCATATTATTTCAAGGTAAACAAATTAAATATAGGAAAGGCAATTTTACTATTTTTAATTATACTGACCTATCAATAACGGAGAATTGTTTTAGTTTACTTTCCAAGGGTTTTCATTATGTTCCCCTTAGGCCTTCCCCCATAGTTACAACCTTGATTGATTTAAAACTTTTCATGAGGCAGCTTAATTTTAATTTATTGTTCAAAGATGAACGAAACTTAGAAAGGACCCTCACAAGAAAAAGCACCTTTAACCCCCCCCGGTTCACCCCACCATCAAAATTTGAGGAGTTAGTTGAGACTGACATTAGGAAACTTAAGGAGAAAGATCATTGTGAAACATCTGACAACAATTCTGAGGATGAGTTGACTCTAATTAAAAATCTTAAAATGGAGGGGTGTAGGGTTATGAAACCAGACAAGGGGGGAGGGGCCGTCTTGATGTACAACTGGGATTATGAGGCTGCCTTGCACACGGTGTTGCAGGATACCGATCAATATGAACTTGTCTCAAAAAATGAGATTAATATAGCTCAAGCTAAAATAAATTATTCATTATATGACTATTTAATGCAGAATGCTATTAATGAGAAGTTATATAACTACTTATTAGTAAAAAAACCCAAGGTTGCCCAGATTTTTGGAATTCCAAAGACACATAAGAATTTGAACCCCTTAAATTTAGACCTATAGTTTCAGGAGGTGGAAGTGTCACAAAACCCTTAGCTAAATTTATCGACTTCTCCTTAAAACAACATGTAGAGAAAATTAAACACATATGTAAGGATTCATGGGACTACCTAAAAGGAGTGGATCAGAGTTTATTTTTACCTGAGATGTTTATGGTCACTGTTGATGTAGTCGATTTATTCCCTAGTATTCCACACAACACGGGCCTGGAGTGGTTAGGTACTTACTTATCTAATGAAGTCCAACTGGGGGCCAAGTTCACTAACTTAATTTTGGAATTTATGGATTTAGTTTTAGAAAATAACTTCATTCATTTTAAGGGGGAATTTTATCGTCAGAAAAAAGGTGTAGCAATGGGTGCCTCTTGTGCTTCCATGTACGCAAATCTGGTATTATACCAATGGGAAAAGAAATACATTTTTACTAGTACATGGTATCAGGACATCTTGTACTATAGGAGATTTCTGGACGACATCTCCTTTATGTGGATGGGAGATGAAGGAAGTTTAATGGAATTTATGGATTACATCAACATGACCACCACATTTTTTAGGTTCACCTATAAGATCAGTAAACATCAACTTGATTATTTAGACATTTCATTGGTTAAGGACTATTCAAATATGTGTTTCCAGTCTAAGATTTACAGGAAAAGCACTTTTTGAAATGCATTCCTAAATTATCACAGTGGACATCCCTTCTATCAAAAGAAGGCGATAGTGAAGGGTCAACTAATTAGGGCTTCACGAATGTCCAGCATGGACAAACTTTTCAATGAGGAAGTTTCCATTTTAAAGAGATTCTTTAATGAAAAACAATATCCGAAAGCCCTGGTAGAAGCACTAGTTACAGAAATTTCCGAGAAGAGGGCTAATAAATATCCCCCTTTATTGGGGGTGGGTGTTAATGAGAGGTTACCAAACCCTTCAAAAGACATTTCACAGTCAAAAAATAGTTTTATACATACTTTCTCTAACAACTCAGATCAGATCGAGAAGATTATTAAAAAATATTGGCCCATTCTCAGACTTCAGGAAAATCTTAAGGATTCTATGCCCAGTTTCCCCTCTTTTGTTAGGAAAAGGGGCAAGAATTTGAAAGAACTTTTAGAAATTAGGTTAGAGGATCCACAGAATCAGAATAGAAAGAAATTAGGCACTTATCCATGTGGAATGTGCAAGCAATGCCACGCTATGCTGAATTCGGGGTCCTTCTACCTTCCCTCTAGAAGATTCAAGTTCCACGCTAACAAACATTTTAATTGTGGATGTAAGGGGTAGTCTATCTTGGATGCTGACACGTGCCATGGTTTTACATTGGGAAAACTGAAAGGGTGTTTAGGAGAAGGGTTTATGAACACTTCAATGACATCAATGTAAGGAAGGAAAGTAATGCCTTTTATAAACACTCTTTGACATGTAAGGACATGAACATAAAGTTTATGGTTTTGGAACAGGTACAACCGGATATAAGAGGGGGCAGTTGGGAGTCAAAATTAGAATACATGAGCTATTTTGGCAGCTCCATTTAGACGCTACTAGATACCCAGGTCTGAATGACACCCTTAACATTAGTAGTGTTCTGAAATTGAGGCAAGCCCGTTTATAACACAGTTTGGTACAACATGACATTTATTGTTTTACTCATTTTTGAATTTACAAAATCTTATAATAAGATATATGGAATGTCATGTTATATATTTGAAACTTAGGAAAGAAATGTTTTACAATGCTATTCAGTAACTCTAGGTTTCAATTGTGAGCTTTGATTTTACCCCGAGGGTAAAGGGTCACTGCATTTATTTGCGATTATAAAATATTTTGCAGAATTGTTTTTGCCACATTTTAACAGTTTGATTTGATTTTATGTTTAATATGGTATCTAGTTGCCAAGATTTTTAGAAAATGAATTATTTTTAATGATAATAAGAATGCATTTTAGAATTTCCTTATATGGTGATTTTCCTGTTGGGAAAGGTTCACAGGAAGTCATGTGATGATTCTGGAAGTATTCAATGTGAATGAACTTCCAGCAATGTTTTTTGCCTTGAAAAAGCTCGCAAGTGGTCGAGTGAAAGCGCTTGGAAGATATTGTGGATTTTTACTTTGCCTTGTTATATTAAAGGATCTTTTTGGAGACCTAGCAGCTGTTTGATTTCTTCATCTGCTTATTTTGAAAGCCTTTGTTTACGTGCTTCCGGGTCCTGTCGTGCCAAGTGGTTTTTATTCTTAATACATGAACTTAATCAGAAACTTGTCTCCATTTATATATATATCCAGAAAACTTCATTGCAAGAAACAGAAGGCACTTGTAAAAATGATAAAGGGCACGGTCACAAGAAGGAATTCAGAAACAACTCACACTGTACACAAATAGGCATAAAATGTATCATAAAACATCCGGTCCTTCTCAGCTTCTGGGCGTCTAATGACCACCATTCCATGAGGCTTAATAAGTAGATTTTAACACAGGTTTAGAATGTCGACTGCCCTGAAATACACCTAGTCTAAATCCAGCCCTGCCTGACGTGTCTATAGAAAGTTGCTGTAGTGTGTGTGCGGGCTGGGGATGATATCATTATTTCTTTATTTTTCCTCCCAAACCTTAGTAGTGTGCACAGGTCAATATAACTTGTGTTGGGCTTGGGTCAGTGTGGCCATTATTTCATTAACTTTCCTCTCAAACATCAGAAATATACACATAATGCCACTATAACAATGATCATTATTTTTTCCGTTTCTTCACAAGTAAGGCATCAGATGCATATACAGATGATTATCTTTTGGGGGAGGGAAAGGAGGCATGTTGTTTATGTATGTATGGCAGCAGCAAGATGAAATATGCTATGTTCTATTTGTTGTTTTATTTTTACCCAGCTTGACTTCAGAGGATTACACAGACAGTAGCTATCATTTGGGGGTAGGAGTTAGGAGGCATTTTGTATGACAGCATGACTTGAAATATATGACAGAGATCATCTGTGACTTCATTTCCAGCCCAATCTAACTGTATCTGGGGAGCCACAGAAGGTGACTGAAGTATTCCAAAAACACTTTTATTTTGTTTTCATTATAAACATACACAAATGTACATACAAAAAATACAATGAAACAATAAGAAAACTATTTACAATATTTACATTCATCATGATAAGCAATCATTTTATCCATAAGAAGTTATCAGTATTTTTTCAGAAGGTTTTCCAATGTTTGCCATGCTATTTCTTTATGTGTAATGTTATGAGTTCAATAAATGGTTTGTAGTTGTTTTTTACAAACTTTTCCTAAATTAATAAATTCTTTAAACATCAAATATTGTTTACTTTTCTAGTTCAAAGTAATAACTTTTCTGACAATTGCAGGAATTGACCAGAGTAACTGAATCTGAGATTTAGGTATTACATTAGGTATAGGAACATAGAATAGGATTAGTGAGTTAGAAATATGACAGTTATCAGACTATAAAGCCTTTACAAAATATCTGAAGTCTTTCCAGTATTTATACATTTAATGAACATGTGAACCCAGTTGGCCTCTAGTAATTCATCACATTTCCAACATTTACTTTCACTGTTTTTGACTATAAGATTTATTTTATGTGGAGTATACAAACTCCTATTCATAAATTTCCATGTATACAATCTCCAATATGATGAAGAAGAGGTACCATACATAGAATTCAATAAGTTTTTTGGATTCATCAGATATTTGTTCTCCATTAATCTTTACATAGTAATGCCAAAAATCTGAGACAGACTTTAAAGTGTCTTCTCTTAGTATCTTATAGATAATTGAGATACTTAATTTTTATCAGCTGTCTTTTCAAGACACCCAGTAAAAAGCTGGATCAAACTAGGTATATATTCAGTCTCTAGGTTGATTGATATTTTCATTTTGTTTTCTATAAACTGCCGTAGAGAGTGTATTAACAACCAACTGTCTTGACTATTATCAAAACTACATAGAAGAGAGTTTAGTGGTTTAATAGTCTTATTTTCAACAATCTGATGCGAGAATATCAAGTTATTTTCCTTTAATTTTTGCATCACATTGATGTTGAAAGAATCTAGGCAATCAGGGGAGTATGCTATAGGGAATATATGAAATAGGAATTGTTTAATGTTGTAATTACAATCAATTATATTTTTAAAGTTATTAAATACTTGATTAATGCCATAAGAAAATGATCAAACTTCTTATTAAATAAACAAAATTCACATAAAAGCCAATTAACTCTACTTATTCTGTATTGTTCCTTAAATTGATTTTCAATAGTTCTGACATCAGTTATATGAATCTCATGTATTATTTTCCAGTCAGATATATAGGTATGTGAGATCCAATGTAATATTACATTAATTATAACTGATTTGGAATAAAGATCTAAACTAGGGAATACTATCCCATTACTGTTCCAAGCTCTAATGTGCCATTTACATGCAATCCTAGGTTTTAAGGGGAACCATAAAAATTTAAGTAGAATGGGATCTAATTTTTTAAATAAGTTTTTGGGAGAGGGTAGTATCAATGACTGTATATAAAACAAAATTTTAGGCAAAATTATCATTATAATTAAAGAGTCTATCCTCCATTGTGAAGAACATTTTATTCCATATTTTGATTAGTTCACTAATGGTGGTTATTAAATTATTGTAGTTTAGTTTAACAGAATCTTTCCATGTATTCTTTATACTGACACCCAAATATTCTAATGCATTATTATCCAATTAAACAGACTATTCTTGCTTAGATTTTTGTTGAGCTTTTTGTTAATTAGTAATGTTTTGGATTTACTATGATTAAATTTAAGCCCTGAAATTCTTTCAAACTTGATTAAGGTCTTTATAACATCATGCAAACAACCATCAATATCACCCAGCATTAACAACATATGATCAGCAAACAGTTGTATCTTAGGACAATAGTCCTTATTAACTTGAAAACCTTTCATATTTTGTTTGTTTCTGATATATGTTGCAAAAGGTTCCATTGAAAAAGCAAACAATAATGGTGACAAAGGACAACCTTGTCTAGTTCCCTTGAGGATTTCTAGTGGTGAGGATAGACATGATCTGATTTTCACATAAGTTTATACCCCATTATAAATGTTCATTAATAAGTTGACAAAATCTGAGAAGAATACAAAACCAATCACAATTCTTTGTTGATAAGACCAATTCATAGAATCAAAAGCCTTTTCTATGTCTAGGGTGATAATAGTTGTTTTTTTTTGTATTTGCATGCTATATCTATTAATGATAGTAATTTAATAATGTTATCTTGCACTTTTCTATGAAGAATGAACCCTGTCTGATCATTATGTATTAGATTAGGTAATATTTTCTTTATCTTATTAGCTACTATTGTCATGAAAATTTTATAATCAGTGTTTAGTAATGAAATTGGCCTATATGAATCAAAGATCTGGGGTCCTTACCTTGTTTTGAAATGGGGAGATAATTGAATATTTCCACAATGGGGGTGCTATACATTTTTGCTTAACCATAGTAAAGGCTCTCATCATTTTCTGTATTATATATTCAGGAAAATCTTATATAGTTCAGGAATTATTCCATCCAGTCCTGGAGCTTTATTATCTTTTCAATTTTTTTATTTGCTCTTTCACTATTGTTAGTGTTATTTGTTTATTTAATATGTTATTTGTTGCATTGACACCTTAGTAGTTATATTTTCTTGAATAAAACGATTCATTATATTATCTGTCTCCAAAAGTGGTGTATAGTAGTTTTTGAACACTTCTAATATGTCCATTAAGTTAGATGTACTATTAACTGAACCATCACTTTTATATTTAATGTCATTAATAAGATTTTGATTGTTTATTTTTTTGGATCTTACTGCTATTTTATGTAGATATTTAGGATTTACAGCATAAGATTGTTAATTTCAAATTTTCCAGGTTTATGGCTACCTTATGATTCAGAATTTCTAAGTATTTTTGATTTAACAAAGTAATTTAATTATGTGCTACTTTGTTATTTGGTTTTGCTTCTATTTTTATCTTGTCAGTATTTTTTGTAAGTCTAAAAGTTACTTGTTCCACTATCTCCTTTTTTTAAGGTACCACAATTTTATTCTACCATATATATATAAACTTTAAAGGTGTCCCATAGTATAGCATCAGTCACTTCACCATTATCATTTGTTTCCATAAACATGTCGATTTCTTTCATTATCCATTCCCTAAAGTCTTTTAACTTAGTTATGTAAGCAGGAATTCTCTATAGAAATTTTAAATCATCTCTATGCATAGTTAATGTAAAGTTTATAGCATTATGGTCTAAAAGTGGACAAGTCATTATAGATACGTCACTTATTTTTGAGTATATATTATTTGATACAAAAACCTTATTAATGTTTGTTTGTGTACATTAGTAAGATGCGTGAACATATGGATTCTGATGTATACACTCCTGCTAGTTTAAATCAGGTCCATACTGCATACCGGTATATTAGAAGTTCCCTTGATGATTTATTTCTAGAAGGGTCTATTGACATAGACACCTTTCAGTATCTCTCTATGGCAGCACCTAGAATCCCCAGCATCTTCAGGGCCCCAAAATTACATAAGGATATTAGGGACCCCCCTTTTAGACCTATTGTTGATGGTAGGGGTTCGATTACATTTGCCTGTGCTAAGTTGGTTGATAGCATTCTCAAACCACTTATTAACCAGGAAACACAAATATGTCGTGACTCATGGAGTTTCTTGGATAACATTAACAACTTGGAGTATAAGGATAACAACATTTTTGTCACGATTGATGTAAAAGATCTATACACGGTAATTCCTCATCAATTGGGCATAGAATGGGTGAGAGAATTTATGTTGTCCAAGAACGCAGATCATGATAAAATATGCCTGATTGAAACTCTTTTAGATTTGATTTTGTCTAACAATTATATCATGTTCGACAAAAACATTTTTTTGCAGAACAAGGGGGTGGCCATGGGGTCCCCCTATGGCTCTAGTTTCGCTAATAGTGTCATGGCATATTGGGAACATAATTTCTTGTTTCCTGATAGTGTATTTCAAGAAAATGTGTTATGGTACACCAGATACCAGGACGATATGTGCCTGGTATGGCAGGGTGACATCAACTTGATTGAAGGATTTATACAACACATTACTAACAAAACTGATTTTCTTGAATTCACTTACCAAGTAGGGGTTGATAGTATAACATATTTGGATGTGCAACTGAGTAACGACAGGTATAATAAGCAGCATAAAGCTTCCATTTACAGGAAACCAACCTACTCTAATGCTTTCTTGTATTATACTAGCGAACACCCTCACCACCAGAAAAAAGCAGTTGTCAAAGGCCAGTTGGTGAGGGCTGCAAGAATGGTCACCGAAGATGTTGATTTTGACTTGGAATGTGACAAGTTAAAGTCCATGTTCATGAGTAGGGGGTACCCCATTAAATTACTTCTTGAGATACTCACAGAAGTAAAAAAATAACAGAGCAATGGGTTTGTTTAAACCTATTTTGTCCAGTAGAGCACGTATGGATGATGTTGCTATTGATACTAATCTAGTTGCATGACAGAATGAGATAATTGGCGATGGAGATACACTATTACACCTCAGTTTCCTGTCTACTTTTTCATCTGCTACTGCAAGAGTCAAGGAGATTTTTATTAAAATTGGGCAGTAATTTTGGAAGAACCATCAATTTGCACTAAGCTAGGTATCAGACCCCGCTTCACTTTTAGGAGGGGTTTGAATCTCAAGAATATGTTGGAAAAGCATAAGAATGATTATCTAGGTAACAACCAACAGGCACATAAAGGTATGCGTAAATGTGGGCATTGCACACAATGTAAGTACATCCAAGTGACTACTGATATTAACATTAACTACAAACAGTACACAATCAATGGCTCCTTTAATTGTGAGTCTAAAGCTGTTGTGTATGCAGCTTGCTGTCAAGTTTGTCCCTCATTTTATATAGGCAAGACCGAGCGGAAACTAAGACAGAGAATATATGAGCATTATTATGCAGTTAGTAAAGGAGACGTCAACAATGCTCTTGCACGACATATCTTGCAATTTCCAATACATGAGTTTTTATTTCTTGGTGTGCATCAAACATCTTTAGACCCGAGAGGTGGGCCTTGGCAACTATTATTAGAACAAAATGAGTTGTACTGGCAAATTAAAACGGCTGCATATATTTTCCCCGGTCTAAATGAATATGTGTCTATTAAAAGTGTTTTAAAATTGAAAGCTTTAAATAGATAACACAACAATTTTATATATAAGGTCATTAACCTAGTAGAATATTAATTTAATGTTTCATCTATGGTATGCAGAAACATATATAGAGATTTTTATTAACATATTGATTTTTACTTATATATTAGTATAATAGTGATTAGATTTTTGTTCTTGACCAGCATGCAATTATTAAATGTATTATTAAATGTTTTTTCATTTATTATTTTTTTATATTTTTTATATGACTATATCAAGCCATATAATTTAATTTTTACATTTATATTTATGTTTGTATAACTAATTATAGGTTTTTTATTTTATTTTATTCATATTCCTGTGCCACTTTTATTGAGGTCATTAAATGGAATAGTGACAATTGTAGATTTTTTAGTTAGCCCTAGTAGCATTAATATTGTAATTTAGTATTTTTTGTGTTTTATATATATTTTTTTTTTTTTTAAATGCGTTTTGCAAGTTTAATCTGGCTTACAGCATTGTAATACTGTATTTTGCTTGAGAGAATAGGTTTTAATACTGTTTAAATATTGTATTTTTATTTCATTCTTATTCTTTGGTTAATTGGTTGACTTATTGAGTAATTGATAATTAACAAAAGGATATATAGGTATTTGTTACACGTTGTTCTGGGTCTGATGAAGGTGGAACATTTGTACCACTGAAAGCGCTTACCATATTAAAGATTTTGTTGCTCTAGCAATACGCTACTTGTATTCGCTTATTCCAGCTTTCTCCTACCACTCCACTTGCTGTTTTCTTTTACATTTTACCAAACCAATATGAATAGTGAGTATAGAATAAAGAATAATGTTCTCTTAGACCATATATATCTTTAAGGTTCATCTGGTTTGTAATGTCATTTAACTTCTTGGCTTGAGATGTTAGTTTTATTTTACCATTTTTAGAAGTATCATTGCTTGATAATAAGCAGTCAAAATCACCTGTTGCTATAATTTCCCCCTTTTGCATTTAAGGTAATCAGGTCCAGATATTTGTCAACATATTTAGTACTTAGTCCTGGTATCCAGTATGTATTAATCAAAGTATGATACTTCCTATTGATTTCCAAAATAACCATGCTTAGTATCCCAACTTTATCTGAAATTGTATCTATAATTCATGGCATAGTGTAAGTGTTTTTCTACAGAATAAGAGTGCCTCTTCTCTTAGTCTTAAAACATGAATCAGCCAGAATGGTATAGCCATTAAATGACCATTTATGTAGGTCTTTTTTAATATATGGGTTTCATATATTTAAGAAAACCAGCTCTTTTGACATTATTGTTCAAACCATTAATATTTAATTATAAACATTTATAAGCCATTGACTATAATGTGTATGTTGTTACTTACTGAAAGAGCTTTCTTCCGTGTTTACTTGAAATCTACTGAAAACTTACTTATTATGGATGTATTATGTGTATTAAGCACTATTTTCAAAAACCCAAAACTATAAACAAATACATGAAACATAAAATTTCCGGTTTAGTTCAAAACTTAACTAAACCATCCATCCACCACCTCTTCAACACCAAAAGACACAAAGTATCTATCTCTGCTTAGAATATAGTATAAAAACAAAAAAAAAAAGAAAAGCATTATGAAAGCAACTAAAGAAATCCGAGTCTATGAAATATACATTAAAATGAGGGTCCAATATAACTGAAGCTATATTAATATGTCACATATAATAATAGCACCTCTGATAAGTAGATATGTCAGAAATACACATCAGATCAAAGTATGTATAAACATTAGAAGCTGAAGGTTAAGAAAATTGTCAATATTTCCAAGACTTTTCAATAGACATCAGTTTTAACCATTTTGTCAGTCATCTATCTAATATTTTTCATGTAAGGATCTGTTGAATATATATATATATATATATATATAAACACTTATTACAAAAAAAGCCTCACAACCGTCTGTTTAGTTACTAAAGGTTTAGTTATGCAACATAAGTCTGATGTTAATATGCATAATGAGTTTTCTAATGCAGCTCCTAATTTATTTGATGTAATTTAGTTACTAAAAGTGTCATTGAATCTGCAGAATGTATGCATCTATAAAAGAACATAGGTATTTTCAAAGGAGTTAAACACTTTTATCAGAACTAATTATTTACCATTTAAAGTATCTAAGTGAAGGATAACAGAATTTCAAGAGAAAAGATTTCCAAATACAGCCATTTAACAAGTTCAAAAGGTCAAGTGATGTGATCACTGTTGTTTCCTCAAGCTGCAGCTTCATAAACTTATTAAAAATGATCTAAATAGGCTCATGCATAGCAGAAGTTGTCTCTAGTGAGGAAAAAAAACATTTTCAGTGGGAAATCAAATCTTGAAGCTTTTACAGTTTTCAGAAAGCAAATGGGAAAAAAAAAACACACTCAAGCTGCCTTGTCAGTGCATGTCATGAATCTCCACAATGAGAACAGTCACACAGACCCCAGTTTCCTCACAAAACATTGACATCATGAAAATATTAACCCTTTCATATAAAAACAGCTATTTAGAAGTAACAACATTTGCCTCAAATCAGAAATCATTTTATTACATTTCAATCATTTACCCACCAATTAATCAGACCAGAGGGGAAAAAAAGAACCTGGTCTATATATATTTATTTACTTATTTAGCCATCTATAAAACACCATTAATGTATTGTATTAATGTTTATATGGGTAAAACATCTAGTTAGAAACACTAATCAGAAACATATTGTTACCCCACCACTGATACACTAGAAAAAATGCACATTGGTATTAAGTCAAATTATACTATTACTGAAGAATTAGAAGACATATATAATTTGTAATTATTTAAAAGGGAAAACTATGTAAAGTACTTACAGTGGGGAAAAGAGAGAAAAGGAACATTAGTAACAAAAAGGAATAGGAAGAAATAAGAGAGACAGAGAAAGATATAATGTTATTTAAATATTTAGTACTATATGTAATTAGAAGTAGATATAGAAAGGAAAAGAGAAAGTTAATAATAAAGATGATTCACATTATCTTACAGTATTGAGATTTTCCAGAATCAAATATATTAGTTTTGTTTGCTCCTACCTTTACAGACCATCCATTTTTTGTTGCCTGTCTCTTCATACACTGGGATGACCATTCCATTTCTTCTGTGTCTAACAGTATTTTCTTCTTTTGGATAAATTATAGTGCTTCTTGTAGGGACTCAAAGATCTTCACTCCTTCTGGCAAGGTGATTTTTATTCTTGCAGGAAAAAGAATTTGAACTTTAATATTGGCTTTTTTTAAGGACTTAATTAGAGGAACACACTCCTTTCTTCTGGATATGACTGTAGCGGTGTTGTCATTGTCAAAACGAATAACTTTTTCATCCATCTTGATAGGGGAATTAGTCCAAGCTGATTTCAGCATGAAGTCCTTGTCTTGTGAGGAAAGAAATCTAACTATTATAGACCTGGGGTTAGATGAACTCAGAGATAAAGCTGGATTTGCCAGGGACCAATGAGCCCTCACAATTCCAAAAGAGAGAGATTCAGACATGTTTAGTGCTGATGAAAATCACTCATTGAGGAATTGAATCATGTTAGCACCCTCTTCTTTCTCAGGAATTCCATATATTCTTATGTTGTTCCTCCTTGATCTACTTCCAAGGTCTTCCAGTTTCTCAATCAGCCTGGTATTTTGTTTCAGAAGAAATTCATTGTGATGTTCATTTTCTGTCACTCTAGTATCCAGGTCAGTTACTGTTTCCTCTATGGCAAAAATCTGTTCAGATTGTTTTTTTTACTATTCCATTTAGAAGTTCCAGTTGCTTACTGCATTCCTGTTTGATAATATCCATTTTGTCTTCAAATTTGTCCATTTTTAGTGACAGTTCTTGGTTGTTTGTTATTATAAGATGTAGTTCTTTCTTCATGCTTCTGGTATGGGGTCTTTGAGTTGTTCATGTTGAGATCTCTAGTAGAAAACTTCTTGACAACAATAATTAAAAAAATATTTTGACTATGTATTAATTTTTGGAAAATAATAGTCTATGTTAATCTATCTTTTAGTATACTTTTAGTAATTTTTTTCTAAAAGTTAAAGTATATTTCCTGTCAGGATATTAAAATCTAAGCAGAGCTATGGATTTATGTTGCTATCAGACTGGCATCTTGGCCACGCCCCCATGACTGTAAGTATTCCATATATGATTTATATGTCCTCATAAGCATTTGTCTTTTCAGTTTATTGTGATCTGCTATTCTGTCAGCTTTAAGCATTAAGTTTTGATTATGACATTTTTTTCCATGAAATAAAAAAAAAAATAAGACTGAATTTCTTTATTTACTCATCATGTTTGATGAGACCATCACTGGATTAAATGGTTAAAAAAAGCTCTAAAATGCACCTCACAGCATCTATAACCCTATGGCTCTGCCCCCAGACCCCCTGCAGTAATTTGGTTGTTTCCTCCACAGTTATTACAACATAGTCTTGCTCAGTTAGAAAGTGTTAAAATTATGCATGAAAATGCCAAGTTGAAGAGCAATACTGAATTTCTTTCCTTAATCATAAATTTTACTCAGGCCATCATTTTATAAAACTGTTTAAAAAACTCTAAAATGCACCATTTTCTCCACAGTTATTAAACTATAGTCTTGGTCAGTTAAGTTGTGTTTAAAGGAAACAGGAAAAGGCAAAGTTGAACAGTAACACTGAATTTCTTTCCTAAATCAGAATTTTTGTTCAGGCCACCACTGTTTTAAAAGGTTGTTTAAAAACACTTTAAAATACACCTCAGAGTATCTAGAATTACCATGGCTCTTGGGGGCCCACTGCACCCACACTCCTGGCTTAATGCAGCTGCTTCCTCCACATTTATCAGAGTGCAGACTAAAACAGTTAGAATATGTTGGATGATAGGCTATAGGAAAAACACTGACGGGTAAGACAATATGAGAAAAAGAAGAAAATAATATAGTGTGGATAAGCCAGGATGTGGGAGGGGCACAGGGCACTGCGTAATGTGTGGGAGCACAGCCAGTAGGCTCACCAAAGGTAATAAGTAGAAAATTAAGAATTTTTTTACTTGCTCTTTTTACCCTCCACTGGCTGGCAGTCACAGTGCATTGCGCTGCCCACTATATAAAACCCATAGCACAAGGGCTTACTTGTTATACTTAGCTAGCGTGAGATGCAGTCTTTGCTGATGTCATAATTTTGAGACATACATACAGTACTTTTGCAGCAGGACCTTCACAACTCCTTAATCATGCATGGCAAGCCAGTATCACACACTCACTGCCATACCAGCCCAGCTAATTCTTACTATAGCCAGGCCATCAATCAAATCCATGTCTTCAGGGTAATAGGGCTGAAACCTCTATGCCATGGAATCCAGCACAATGATGACAGGGTATCCTAACACACAAAGAATGCAAAATGAAATTAATTTTACCATGAAAGGAAAGAGGGGCTGCAAACAAGACAACTAGCTTCAAATATTAAGGGCCAGCTTTTATACAGAAAATGTGAAAACAGAACTGAAGAAATTCAGGTAAATGTTACTCTATTCCAAGAAGAAAATTGGATGACGTATTGGTGCAGTGATTTGTGTTGTTACCTCACAGCAAGAGGTTCTCTGGTTTGATTCTTGGCTGGGGTGCCTTCTGTGCAGAGTCTGCATATCCTCCCGGTGTTTGTGTGGGTTTCCTCCCACATTACAAAGACATGCATCTGTAGTGTTTGTTCATGGGCCTCCACTTAAAATTGGCATGTTCCAAGTGGGACTTTCCCAGTAAACAAATGTTAAATAAATAAAAAATGAAGGACATTATACCTTGAAATATGGAAAAGGATTTCAGACAAACAGGCTGGCTCTACAAATAACTAAAGGAGTAATTAAATTATGAACAGATGTTCATAGGTTGGTAATAGGCTATCGGCCCTAGGGCCTATACAAGCCTAGCCATAACAATTCCCTGGCTATTTCTTCCAATAATATTTACTTTCCTGGACCCCTGTCTAGCAGGGCGACTGATGTGATCCCCGGGGTGAATTTCCTATCTCCTATTCAATCATCAAGATTCCTTTTATAGAGGGCCAAAGAGGCGCTCTGCTTGACATGTATGGGCAGTCTATTCCAGAGTCTGGGGAGTCTCTGTATATTGCCTTCAACACCCTGGACCTCATTTATTCTGTATTAGAAGCATACGCTCTAAAGGCATAGTATAGAATGGAATATGAAGCTCTCATTTACTAGACTGATGATAATAGACTGTTTTAAATCATTCAATCTAACCATGGCTATGAGACAGATAATTGTTTTCTTGCTCATGATGTTGAAAAAAAAAACATCAAAATTAGCAGAGGCATGAACCTTAGAACTTGGATTTGTCAGAAGATAAGGATCACCTGGTCCAGGTGGTCCATTTATTTTCTCATCTAGATGATAAATGGCAGATATTCTTCATTCAGATGACTGTTTCAGTCCTTACTACAGGGACTTAGCCACTTGGTGTCCTCGCACCTCTCACCCAACCTATAGAATTCAGGATCATTCCCTATCAACATGCCATATGACAAGCCCCTAAAAAATCTGAGCATGCCAAAATAAGTAAGGCACCCAACTGTAATATGTTGGAATGTTCTTGCCACAGCTCAGGAGTGCAGATGCTCACTATATTGGCTGCACCTTGAACAGTTCTACCATCCCATGCATGGCCAACTAGCTTCAGAAACCAGGAGTGCATAAGCATCCCATTAGGTGCCCCTTTATTTCCTTTGTATTGGTGTTGGGTAATAATAATCTAGTAGTGCGTATTGCTATTGTTTGGAACTTATGTCAGTAAACAGGCAGATTTGGCTGTGGTAGACAAATCCGCCATAGTTTCTGTGTTTTTTTGGTACCCTGGGGAGAAGAACACAACATCCAATATATATATATTTTTTTGGTTCTCTTATGTTACCCTTACTGTCCCACTACCCCAGTGCTCTACATCCACACTGGATCTACCAGCTAATCTCACAGCCCCTATTCAGACTTTCCATGGCATGCTGAAGCCAGTCATGGATCCTAAGGGTATCCTGGGAGCTTAGCCTTCTTTGCATCCTTCCAGGGTTTTTCATGTATGCCCTACTCATTCCACCCCTACCATGCAGCAGCACGATTACATCCAAAGGGCAGATGCACACTGAGAAGATTGCGACTTATCAACTCATCTCAGCAGCAGTTCAGCCTTATCCATTCCCATCTCTTCTTTGGACCATGCCAACTCCCAGTGACATCTCCAGTCTTCACCAGGTATCATTACAGAGAGACACCCATGTCATTTCCCTCCCCCTGAATAGGCATGTCCATCCCTCCCTGTTGTTCCCTCAGTCATCAAAGTCAGTAAATGCACCCAGGCCTCCAGGGTCATAGTTAGGGCTTTATCACTGTACACCCACGGAGTGGCTTTGCATGCAATATTGTCATATATGCTAAAACTTCATCCCTAAACCTTTAGAAAGTAGACTTCCTGTGAAGGAAGAGCCTTGAGGTCTTGGAATCCACCACAGTGGTATCTCGATACACCTGCTTAATACCCCATATTTTAACTACAGTATTAACATTTTCTGCCCTACCACGTTCCTTCCTTCTCTTCCATTTCTTTGAATTTCTAATCAGTAATAAGATCAGTTATCGTTTTGACAAACCCACTACTACACCTCTTCAAATGCTCAATGTCCAACATTTCTACTTGAATAAGTATATTTATACTGTAATAATTACCTTTATTTCATAAAAATGTAGTATATTACTTAATATCTGTCTGTGCATGCTTCTAAATGTCTGTTTAAAATGTTTACAATATGTTGGAGCTTTTATCCCTGGGTCTTCACTGAAAAGGAAATTCTGATGATAAACCCAGTAAACAAAGCAATAGCAAATAAAATAAAATTTAAAAAATCTGGATTTTCTTCTTCTTCCAACTTTGACCTTGAAAAGAAAGCACAAGAGAAGACAGAAAGGAACACAGGACATGCAGTTGTAGGTACACATGGTTCATGATCTATTCTAGGATGCTGGTTCAGGTGAGGTACTTTTGCCAGCCTTGGACTGAGCACTCATGCTTCCACAGTCTTCTGGAGAGATTCTTTGTAGGGATCTTCTGGATGTCTGGTCCAGGCCATGTGCAGGAGTGACCTTTGTGGTTACTTCTGAGGGGAAATAGGATTTTCACCATTTTGAACAGGAAAGAGGTCAGATGTGGAAGTCTGGTGTTTCTCACATACAACCTAGAACTTCTAGGGATGATGCCCCAGCAAATAAGACTCAGAAAACTACATATATTTCTTTTTTCCTGGCTTCTCGGCAGGTATCTTCTAAGCAGGAACCTGGCAGGTCTTTCACTTCTCCCTTAATTTCCCAGATCCATTCCTGAACAATAGTTCAGTCTGGTTCATGCTCTATTAAAGGCTTTACTGGCATTGAACTTTCGGTGCCAGGAGTTCTCTCTTGCAAAAGGAAGAGAGGTCACTGTCCTATTCAGGTTAGGACTCACAGGAAAGTGATGAGGAGGAAATACTTTATTCCTTTCAGATGTCTTCATCTCTGGATTATGATTCTGACACTGATGACACCATCTCCTCTCATTCCTTATCCAATGAGATGTCTGAGAAACATCTGAAGCCCAAAAAAGATATTTTGATTTATTGGATCTGGATGCCCCAAAGCCAGTGGCTACTTTTCCTATTCTAGGATCATTGGAGGATGCCTCCTTAACTGCCTCCCTGGAACCTGATTCCCACCTCATGCAACTAAGAAACCATCTGGGTTCTACAGGATGCAAGCACAGTTGGTTCCAGCTCTGAACAGTCTTCATAATGACAAAGAAAATAGGGCCTTAGGCAGATTTGGCAAGAAGGTTTATATGTCTGAGATCCTGGCTTTCAGAGCTAATAACTTCTAGGTACATTTTGCTAAATTCCAGAAGAGTGTCCAGGAACAACTGAGAGAGAAGACTGGGAAGGTGTCTGATAATGACCTGATGGCAAGATTGCTAGAGCTCACATAACCTGCTAGTCAGGTAGCAAAAATTCCATTGAGTGTGGCTATGATGCTGTTGATGCAGCATCTAGGAAGCAGCTATAGGCTGTGCGATTAGAAAACATGCCTAGCTGAGACTTCAACCTCTGCCAGAGGATGTCAAGACAGCTTCTTAATGTTGTTTAGGATTCCTACTTGTGAAGTCTTAAAGTCAGTAGAGGAAAGGGATAAGTTGATGTAGAGAGTCAAAGAACTGTTTCACTCATCCATATGACAGTATGACAGAAACAGAACATCCAAACCCGGCCCATTTTACCATAAGCAGAGAAATGGTAAACAAGGTAAAGGAAAGAAAGGCCAGTTTAAGAAATGGTGGCAGGGAGACAATAAAGAAAAATCTGTGTGGGATGGTGCGGTGGGGGATCCAGGTCTCATCATTCAGTAGGAAGCAACCATTATTATATGGCTTTCAATCAACTCATATTACCTGTCCAAAGCCCCCATACTAGTCCCCCACCTCTGAATCTCTCAAACAAGGTGTCAGAAAGGCCATCTATGTGTCTCCAAGTCTATAACAAGACTCCTGGGTCCTCCATGTTATTGGGAATGGTACATACTACAGGGGCAAAAAAGTCCTCAGGAGGTAGGAATTCCACACAACTCAAAAAAAAAAGCCATAGAAACAGTTCTCCTTCAAGAGCAAGCAAGGGTGTTTTATTCCAGAATCTTTCCTGTCCCAATGAAAGAAAGTACCCATACTACACCTTTCAAGGCTAAACACCTTCTTGACAGTACCAAAATTCAAGATGTTGACTTCAAGGCCCCCTTCCTGCTCCTGTAACACAGAGCTCTGCTGGTCACCCTGGATTTAAAAGATGCCTTCTTTCATATTCTTATTCTCAGTGACCACATGCACTACCTCAGATGCTTTGAAAAGAGCTGGCATTATCAATTTACATAATCCCCCTTTGGTATATCTATTGTACCCATGGCCTTTACAAAATGACTGTCACCAATAATTGCAGTTTGCAGGCCATTTCCCATGTTTGGATGATTGCCTCATTCTGGCAGCATCCCAAGTGGAGGAGGTAAACAGATCCTTGATATTCACCATGGATTTCTTCCACAAAATTAGGGTTTACTCTGAAGATACAGATATTCAAGCTGGTATCCTCCCAGAAGGTGATCTTATTAGGGTCTCAAATAAACATCAACTTATAGAAAGCTTTCCTTACTCCAGGTGGAAACCTACCAATCCTACTTCCTGTAGTCAATGGCCCAGAAGCACACCACTTCAAGACAGTTTCTCAGAACTCTGTGAAAAATGTCATTAACTATCTTCATGCTAACTCATTCCAGACTGCACAAGGAAAAACATTACAGTGGTGTCTGAGGTTTACGTGGTTCAACATTCTCATCCTCTAGGGAAAGAAGTTTCAATGAATCCCTGCATAAACAGTGGTGGACAAAGCAAAGCAGTCTCAATATATGCATCCCCTTTATTCAGTGGAACTCCAATCAGGCAACTATGACTGATGTTTCAGACATAGTGTGGGGATCTTTTACCCAAAATATAAAGGTGCAGGGGATGTGGGATACTCTTCAAAAGAAAAAGCTTTTAAATGTCAAATAAATGTTAGCCTTGATCAAGGGACTCTGAGCCCTCAGCAAAATATGGATGGAGGGCGTGTTGTTAGTAACAACACTACAATGACTATACATCAAGAAAAAAGGGGTTATAAAGTACTACAGCCTCAACAGATTAATAATGACTGCCTGAGGGGGGAAGAGAAGTGAAGCAGGCCTGATATTTTTCAATATAGCTAGAATTTTTGGTTCAGTCAGCTGGGTCTTTCTCTTTGAAGTCGTAAGAATTAGATGATATGACAACTGTTTTACAGCATGGGTGAAGGTACTTTATATTCATCCTTCCTTCAGGATAGTGATGAATGGGGGATTATCAATGTCAGGAAAAATAGGTAGGGGCACTAGACTGGTCTGCTCATTGTCCACTGGCCTATTTCTATTAGTCTTAGAAGAATTAGTGGTTAGGATATGGACATATTTATCAGAGCTAGTGCAAGAGGAAGGAATTAAAAGTTATTTTATAATGTTTGCAGATGAGTACACTCATACATAAGCTTCTTAACTCATTCACTTCAATGGAGCTAAGGAAGTTTGCACTGTAACTTCCACTGGGTGGAGCCAAAGGCTTTTGACAGAATCAAATTATGTCCACACATTTCAAACAAATATTCATATCTCCAGAACCATAGGGGTTATGAAAGAAGTATAAATGGCAAACTCTTCAGCACAAACTATCTTTACACTGGTAGTATTCTTTAGGTTCTAGATCTTAAACTGAATTTTATAAATCACACCCCGGGATTCATTAAATTTTTTTTCTGTGCAGGAACAGTGTAGCCATTCCTGCATGGAATATGGCCGCCGAGCGATTCAGGAAACATCTTATCTGACGTGCACGAGCCTGCCAACACTGTTCCAGCATAGAAAGCAGTGAAGAATGCTAATTGCCTCATTTGCTGGTGAAAACCATGTAAATGAGGTGAATTAGCAATTCAGGAAGCAGGCAGGCAACTGTGCAGGAAAAGTGCTAGTTGCAGAAATGTGTTTGGTTACTAACCAAACACATTTCTGCAAATATCAAAATGGAGGCATGACAGCTCAAATAAAAGCATGTATTATAAACTTTAGGCATGCCAATGGCCACATACATGGCAATTGGCATGGGAAAGTGTTTAATTTAATAAAAAATCAAAGTTTTTTTTGGCCGATCTTGGCCATTTAAGCATAGGGCAATGGCGTGCAAACAGAATCGTGCCAAAAATAAAAAAAAAACGTAAAAACTCAATTTTAGGGGAAATTGCATTTTGCCATTATAGTCAATGGCATGCAGAATCAAAACATTACCAGGGAATACTGGTTGTCAAGGGGAAAGGCTCCGTGTCAGAGCAGTAACTATGGACTAAGGCAGTGTGGTATGCAAATGAGTGGAAATTTACTGAATCACAAAGTATTCTAAGTCCACACACTGCACCTAACCATGTAGGTGCTAAAACAGGATAGTGTAGGCAGGAGGAGTAGCTAACATGAAAAGGGGGTGTGTCATGCTTGCTGTAAGCACATTGGAGCACCATTGCACAGGTCTGCGCTTAGCTAAGCAAGGGGGTGTGCCTGAGGCTGTAATTTCTTACACCATAAAACGAAGAGCATGTTCGCATCCAGGGGGGGCCATTTCTGCTAAAATTTGTTTACCTTAGCTAAACAGGTGTGCACGGCATGCACTGGGATTTAAAGAAACAAAAAAAAATGGAAATAGCAGCACTGTTTACATTCAGGCACCATACCTCGGGACTTAAAAGGGGTGAAGATGGGAAGGTGGAAAAGAAAAACAAAAGGGAGATAGCAAAGTACAGCCACTCAAATACAAGTAAAATAGCTGGCAGGTGGAATGTCTCAAAGTCAGCCAATCACACAGGCAGCATCTGTAGCACACCATTATAAACTATGCAAACACCTTCCAGTCTGTTTTTTCCCACAAACTCTGCACCATAGGTGTACACATACGGGGTAATTTTGACAAAACTAGCAAAAAATGTTAGGGGCTGCTGTTGCTTTGATCTGTCAGTATGTGCAAGAGGCCGAGGGCAGTGAGGAGGATAATGCTGACAACCAACTCAGACTGAGGAGGAGGAGAAGAGTGTTCAGACCCAGGGTAACCTACCAGGGGCTACATGATCTGGAGATAGTAGAGTGCTACATGGTGGACTGGGACATACTACAGCAACTTGTTGAGCTGTGCCAGCCTCACCTCAGACCCAGAACCAACAGAGGGGAACCCATCCCAGTGGATACCAAGGTATGTGTAGCCTTAAGAATACTAGCCACAAATACTTTCCAAAGACCAGCTGGGGATATCATGGTGGCCTCACAGGCATCTGCATCCAGGATACTCCATCAATTCCTGGATGCCATGTGACCACATGCCACTGAGCACATTTACTTCTCCAGCACCCATGAGGAGAGGACTAGCAATATGCGTCTCTTCCACCATGTAGCAGAATTCTTGGAGGTACTGGGTGCCGTAGACTGCATGCTCATCTACATCAAAGCACCACCCGGTGACTAGGGTAGGGTCTACCTAAACTGCAAGGAGTTCCACTCCACCAATTGCCAGGTCATGTGCAATACCCAGAGTATTATCATGAATGTGTGTGCTGGCAGCCCTGGAAGCTATCACGACTCCCACATCTGGCATTCATCACAGCTGTACCAAGCATTTGCCAGTGGGGACATCACATATGGCCATCTGGTGGGGGATGCTGGCTACGCACTGGAGTCATGGCTGATGACACCCATCAGAAATGCACACACACCCACAAAAGAACACCATAATGAGGCACATGCACAAACTGGGATCATTATAGAGCATGTGTTTGGGATGCCCAAGTCATGGTTCTACTGCCTTAACATATCCGGTGGAGACTTGCAGTACTCTCCAGCCACATGTGCACACATGTTCATAGTACATGCCATGCTACACAATATGATCCTGTGGCAACAGCTACAGCAGGAACAAAACAGGGAAGGGCCACACAGCCCCCCCAGCATTGCCAAGGTCTCCACAAGCACAGAGGGACTTGGAGGAGGAACATTCTGAGCCTGCCCCTGTAAGCAGACAGAGGCGTGCCCAGTATGTCCTGTCCTTGGCAAAGAGGCAATGCATAGCACATACACTGACACTGTAGGGCCCATGGGACTGATATCTCTCTCTGACTCGCCCACACAGTAAAATGGATGCCAAACATCACACCATCTATACCTTAACATGTATAGGCAGTGTACTGCATGCATCCGACACAGTCAGCCCTCAAGCACCGTCCTCACAACTGCCTCAGGCACAAGGTACATCAGTCTTCTTAACAATAAATGAATGGAGTAGAGTGTTCTGATAACATATCTATGGTATTGATGCAAGCATGCAAGGGAATGGGGTGGTTTACTGGGATAGCAGCAGACAACTGACAGCTCTGTGGGACAGCAGGAAGTGTATTCCCAGTACTGGCTTACCCACACTATGCAATACCACCCTAGTTGACAAATGCAACTGCAGTATATGTGGTAATCCAAATAACTGGGGGGTCATAGGTCACATGTATGTATGTCAAAGTGGGGGTCCCATACTCACCCCCAGCCTCACCCAGCAGATCAGCTGTAGAAAACCATACAGAAATGTCTGGCAAAGTCCCCCACATGGCGACATTCATGAAATTCCCACCTACAGACTTACACAGTGATATCACATCAGGTCTGGCAGTGGCAGTCTATCTCTGAAAGGTAAGAAGTTTGAAAGTACAAATGTTTATGCCAGAACAATCTGACCTGTGGTTGATACTGTTATGCCTGTAGTCTCAAAGATAGGGCACACCACTATGCTAAATGAGACCAAAATGTTAAGTTAATATCAGCACAGTCTCTGTAAATGTGTATTGTGTACAGATGTGTCACCCCCCCCCCACATAGTCCCATAGAAATGCAGTAACATGTCCCTAACATTAAGCAGCATCCAGCTGTCAACTAGAGTGATGGCTCAACATGAACAGAAAGCAATTGTCAGTAACACCCACAGTCAACTTACTGGTGCCATCCCAGGGTTGTCCACTGACAGCAGCCTGGGAACATAGGATCATCAGAATGCACTGCCTTGCTACAGATGGCCTGCATCTGTCACACCTGGCCTACAGGCCTCTGGCAAATGCCCATGCCTCACCCACAGTGCCCTGTTAGGGAGTGTCATGGGGTCCAAAACAGCAACATAACAACAGAGTCTACAAAATGCAAAGAAAGGGCATGCTGCTAACTGCTAGGAGCAAACCTGCCAGCCTCAGAGAGACAGAAATCTGGACAAAGACATGAATAATGGGGTGATAAAGGTCCAAAGAGAAGGATGCCTTTGAAATACAGCTCTAATAATTTTAGAAAGTTGATGGAATGATTGTATTAGCATGGAATGTCTGAAGGGTATGAAGTCTGAAACTGCAATGTCAACTGTCAGTAATATCTGACTTCAACCCTGAGTGACTTGCAAAACACTTTTCCTTAAAAACCATACTCATTTGGGTAACCAATCAGATATATGAGTCATGAATCTGGGCAATCTGTGATACTCTGTACAGTTGACAGGCAGGGCTAGGAGTCTAAACATGGGAATGCACTCATTGCAGGCAGTCCTAACCCTGGAAGATGGTGATATGTCTTTACCCACAGAACCCTGGCCCACAGCCATGGGGAGTAACACACCCTTCCCTGATCACTCATCCTATACAACATCTTGACCCCAAAATGTGGCCAGCCAAGCAAAATGAGGTGGGCTATACATATATGTGAGACACACACACACCTCCAGGCTGGTCAAACAGTCTGACACACACAAGACCCTCCAAGTGCAAAGTACTGGTAGTTATAGGCCAACATATCTGACCCAGGACACCCCTACACCTATTTTATCCCCTACAAATTGATCTGGAAACTGCCTGTCACCCTGATCCTGCCTGACTTATATTACCCAACCGTGGCCTGGAAATCAGACCATGCCAGAACAGAAATGCACAGAAATTCCACCATTGTAATATATCACCAAGGTGCTGGGCCATTTCCACAGCTCCAGCAGTCAAATGGTTGTAGGAACACCTCTCAACAAGTTGGATTGTGCAAGAATGTGTAGCATTTGGGCCATAATATTGGTGTGTGCATCATCCATCCTGTATTCCTCTGGTAAATCACTGTGATGATCTGAGGAGGTATGTCATGATGTACTGAAACAATACATAACAGTGTCAAACTTCATATATGTCAGATCTCTGCTAAAACAAACCCTGTAACCCTAGCAACCCATACTTTACTGAGAGAAATAGTCACAATCACCATATGACCCTTTGTCTCCCCATTTTGATAGGTTATCTCCAGATATCCTGCACCAACAAGTTAAGAAGTATGGCTGTACACAAAGCAAACCAGACTGGACTACAACAATCCCTGGAATGGAGTCCCTCATATACTATAAAAGGTCACATTGGGCATGATCATACACTTATTGACAGTAGGATTGAGGCCTTTTCCCACACAGTGCACTTCCATTGCCATACTTTAGCAGTCCTGAAGATTTCTGTCACCATAGAAGTCCCTTTCATCAGGCCTCATCCCTATAAGCTCCCTGGTGCTTGTGATAACTGTGTAACACTATAGTACAAATGACTAGCTAGGTAGGAGTTCTAATCCCAGTCCTGGCAAATGTAAAAGTGTGTGTGTTTATAAGTTAAAGATTTGGGGACAATTCAAACCTAGTACACTTCCCATTGCCCTACTTTAGCAGTCCTGCAGATATGAGTCACCTTAGAAGTCCCTCTCGTCAGGCCTCTACCCCTATAAGCTCTGTGGCATGTGCGATAACTGTGTAACACTATAATACAAATAACTAGTTAAGTAGGAGTTCTAATTTCAGTCCTGGCAAATGTAAAAGTGTCTGTGTTTATAGGTTAAAGTTTTTGGGTCCATTCAAACCCAGTACAGTTCCTATTGCCCTACTTTAGCAGTCCTGCAGATAACAGTCAACTTAGAAGTCCCTTTTGTCAGGCCACACCCCTATAAGCTCTGTAGTACATGCAATATCTGCATAACACTATACTGCAAATAACTAGTTAGGTAGAAGTTCTAATCCCAGTTCTGACAAATGTGTGTATATGTGTAGTTTAAAGTATTTTGTGGCCTCTCTCACCCAGTATATCACCCATTGCCATAATTTACAAGAGCTGGTGATGTTCCTCACCTTAGAAGTATCTTTGGACAACCTTTACCCTATAAGCTCCATGGTGCATGGAATAAATGTGTAAGACTGTAGTAGCAATAAATAGATAGGTAGGGGTTTTAATCTCAGTCCTGGCAAGTGTGTGTGTGTGTGTGTGTGTGTGTGTGTGTGTGTGTGTGTGTGTGTGTGTGTGTGTGTGTGTGTGTGTGTGTGTGTGTGTGTGTGTGTGTGTAAGAACAGTGGGGGGTGGTTGTGTCTGTGTGAGAACCATATACATGGGGGGTTTGCTACTTTTTGCTGTTGCCCACCCAGTACATGTCCCAGTGTCCACATTACAAGGCCCAAAGTTGTCATCCACTGTAGAGGGACCTGTAGACACTCTGCAGCCATATAAGCATTGTGGCATGTGTAATAACTACATGACAGTATGGAATAGATAGCAAGATAGGCACCCCATATAATCCTTGGATATCACTCCCCACTCAGGAATCATACACAAACACATTCAGGTAGGCAGCAACACCTACATCAGTAGGTGGCCTGACAACTGTCTCACAGATAGAACCCACAGTGTGAAACCAGTGCACTCCATGTCAGACTGCTGAACAATCACAAATGGAGTCCCACAGGTTGTGGACCTGGGTCCCCTCATGTTTGGGATCCACACCTCTGAGGACCAGCCCAATATGAAGGCACCCTGGCTGACAATGTTTGCAGATGGCTACAAGGTGGGTGCTATTATTGCCCTCATGTGAGAATGGCATCCATCACAAAGGCCTCCCTGAGACCTATGACTGTTGTTAGAACCCTGGACATAAGCTCAATGCCAGATGATGTGCCACCATACTCTTTGGGTACGACATGGTTCCCATAAAGTAATATATTGATGGTAGTCCACTGAGCACTGATTTTGGTATAAGGGAACTGGGAACACAGGTTGACAGTGAGCTCTCTGTTAACCACCACAGTGCCACTGTCTTCTGAAAGTCCTTCCATGTGTCACTTTTCCTGGCTAAGGGTGTTGAATCCGGGAAGTAAAAGGACAGTGTTTCCCTGTACTCTCCCCTCAGTAGGTCAATCAATGTGTACTATGGCCCATTTTCCACTAACCCCACTGGACACCAGCAACAACAGGAGAGGCTGCAAATGTACCTCACAAAGAGGATCTTAGGTACTACACACTTGCCCCATACGGACATACTCTAACAACTCCAATAAATCTCTGTCTCATATTGGCTACTTAGGTGTGATCTCTGCCTGACATACACAGCCATGTCTGACCCAACCGTGTCAGGAATGCTACACCTGAAGAAACCAATCTGTCCACACAACATGCCCCAGATACCTCAACCCCATCCTCACAATCAAAAGGGAATGCTGGAGGGACAGGTTCAAAACCCAGAGACTGGCTATGCTATGGAATAGGCATCACATACATGTCAAGCAGAGCACATCACTGGCCCTCTTCAAGAGAAATCAGGAGGAGTGGATGGGGAATAGAATATCCACCCTGGGGATCACTGCAGTGAGTATACCCAGTAGACACACTGAGGGCTATCGTCAGGTGGCATGATGCCAGTGTATTACCATGGGGCTAGCTTTGTAAAGCCTCCATGGCCATTTGCCACATACACATCTATGAATCTTTGAACCTATGGATCTCAGTGCTGTCAAATGTCTCTGTGTGCATTACTGTGTATTAAAGTGTTTGTGAGTGTGTAAACATGTGGGTGAAAGCAGCTGGTGGCCCGTCTCACCCAGTGCAACTACCAGTGCCATACCTTACAAGTGCTTTAGATGTTATTCACTATATAGGTACCTTGGGGCACTCCCCAACCTATAAGCTCTGTGGTGTGTGCAGTAACTGCATAACACTATAATACCACTAACTATATAGTTAGGGGTTTTAATATGAGTCCTGGCAAGTGTGTGTTTGTGTGTGTGTGTGTGTGTGTGTGTGTGTGTGTGTGTGTGTGTGTGTGTGTGTGTGTGTGTGTGTGTGTGTGTGTGTGTGTATTATTGTGTGTAAGTGTGTATATGTGTAGATTACAGTATTTTGTGGCCTCTCTCACCCAGTACATCACGCATTGTCATAATTTGCAAGGCCTGGTGATGTCCCTCACCTTAGAAGTACCTTTGGAGAAGTGTAACCCCATAACCTTTGTGCTGCTTGTGATAAATGAGTAACAATGTAGTAACAATAAATAGATAGGTAAGCATTCTAATCTCAGTCCTGGCAAATGTGTGTGAGGGAAGAGCATCTTGTGTGTGTATTTGTGTGAGAACGACTTCCATTGGATGGGCATGGTTTCATATTTTATGCCATGGAACTCACAGTACACATTCCTAGTTCTAATGTTCGAGGTCCGCTGTTCACATCAACTGTAGTAATATCTGCAGACACTGTCCAGCCCTATAAGCCCTGTGCAACAGTATGGAATAGTATGGTATGAATAACAAGTTAGGTTGGTCTGCTAATGTTAGTACTGGCAAGTGTGTGTGTGTGTGTGTGTGTGTGTGTGTGTGTGTGTGTGTGTGTGTGTGTGTGTGTGTGTGTGTGTGTGTGTGTGTGTGTGTGTGTGTGTGTGTGTGTGTGTGTGTGTGTGTGTGTGTGTGTCTGTGTGTGTGTGTGCCTTGGTGTGTGTATAGCAGTGGTCATGAGTGTGTAGGCTTGTATATGACACTATTATGAGTACTCTCACACCCAGCCCAGCCACCATTGCCATACCTCGCAAGGCCACATGATGTTATTCACCTTACAGGTACCTTGTAACACTCAACACACTAGTAATCTCATTACACCTGCAATGACTGCATAATAATGCAGTACCACAACTTGATGGGTAGGGGTTCCAAACACAGCACTGGCAACTGTAATCTTGTGCATGCATATGTGTGTGTGTGTGTGTGTGTGTGTGTGTGTGTGTGTGTGTGTGTGTGTGTGTGTGTGTGTGTGTGTGTGTGTGTGTGTGTGTGTGTGTGTGTGTGTGTGTGTGTGTATGTGAACAGTATTCTCTGTGTGCTTGGTCAACACAATATCTCCTGGGATGGAAGACGTTAGCAATCTGAGGTGTGTTCCATCTACCACACTTACCTTTGTCCAATCTACTAGAGCTGATGTCAACCACCATGGACTTTGATACAACCCCTCAGCCCTATAAGCTGTAAAGCACATGCAAGAACTGTCGCACAGACCTGGGAAATGTGTGCAGATACACTGTACCTCGGCAATGACATGGTCGATGTGCTACAACACTGCCATACCCCTCATTGGTGATGTCTGCAGGGCCACATCCTGCTGACACACAGACACCTGAAACACAAACAGAATACAGCATGTGAGAACACATTTGCTTAGTGTTACTAATGCCAATAATGCATCATGGCTGAAAAGGTACACACGCACACTCTCTGATGTGTACCTATTACAAATGCCAGAAGACAGCACCTTACACAGCATTAAATAGCTACATTTTACTAAAGTCACCCTGTGCATGACACTCATATTAGCACATCCCTACATCGATGGTATGGATGGCATGGATGTGACACAAGTATCATCATATGCACCAGGTGTTGTGTGGGTTTGCCAGAAGCCTAGGCTGGGCGATATGGTTGACATCATGTGTGTGTGTTTGGATGGTGTTCATTAAATGGGCTGTGCAGGGGTGGTGTGTGTGTGTGTGTGTGTGTGTGTGTGTGTGTGTGTGTGTGTGTGTGTGTGGAGGTGACTTGTCTGACACTGTGGTGATGTGTGTGTGTTTGTATGCACACAGTCACTCCATGTGGGTGCACTGCACAGGGGTATTTTGGACAGCTGTGGGTCATACATGGCAGGGTGTACAGTTCACTATCTCTGGCCATGGACACAGAAACTGGGCCTGCCAAGGGTATCACCGGCAACACAAGGGCTGAGTCCAGATGCAGTGCTACTCCCCAATGGTGACTGCTGCCTGCTGGATAAGAATCCCTGTTGGGAACAGCCAGGATCACATGCCCATGGCCAGCTGCATCGTGGCGTGGACAGCACACCCCCTTCAGTAGTGCTGTGGTACTGCCAGTATGGGAATGTGATGGTGCATGGCCACGTAGACACTCAGCTGATCGTGGTGCTGCCCTATATCTACGTGGCTGCTGGCCAACATTTGCTAAATGCTCAAGCACAGATATTCCATGGTTGAGGAGTGTCAAGGTCTCACCCCACCATCTATCCATGACCTCTGTATGTTGTCGGATGGCTGCAGTGAGTTCACAATATCTCCAAGGACACCAGGGATGTGCTCATCCAAGATAGCAAACAACCAACAAGAAGGTCTAAAAAGACCGATGATGATGAAAAAACAACAAGGACTCCACGTAGAAAGGATTTATTCTTAAAACAAGACTTAGCGCCTCAGCTACCACAGCCTTCAACGAGTACAAAATAATGATACAAAACCACTCCCTTATATACCACTAAAAGTTAATTAATCAATCAATTAATCAATATAACATTTAAAGAGACTCCACTTCATAAATAAAGAAAAAAAGAAACGTAATTAGGCAAAAACATACATTACAATAGATATTTCCAATTAATTTCCATATTTAAACCATTCAGTGATAATGTATTATATTTTAATATGAAAATAGATTCTTTATACAGTAACATATTTTTTAATAGCTTATGATCACCTTTTTTAACAAAAATCTGCTCTAAAATGGTTGCCTGTAATAAATCTTCATTACGGTTATGAAATTCTAAGAAATGTGATGCAACTGAATTTTTTATTGCCCCCCTCCTAATATCACGAACATGTTCCTGCGATCTAACCCTAAATTTTCTCTTAGTTTCTCCAATGTAGAAAAGATTACATGGACATTTAAGACAATAAATAACCCCTTCGGTGTAACAGGAAAACAATTTGATTGGTACAAATATTTTATTATTTATTTTGTCAAATGTTAACTTTATCAACGGGCACACAGTACAAATATAGCAAGGTACAGTGCCAAAAGTATTTAGTGAAAATTTCAACTTGTCAGTAGGGCATATATAATATGCTCTCACTAACATATCACCTAAACTTTGACCCCTTTTGTAAGCAATTTTAGGATTAGCAGGAAGTAATTTACTCAGAACTCTATCACTTCTTAAAAATTTCCAATAATATCTCACTATGTTCCAGATCTTATTACTCAATAAATTATATGTGGTGACAAAATAAATATCATCTGTTTGTACTTTATTATATTTTTTAGGTATATTAGTCTGGCTAGTATGACCCTCTATAGTTGTAATAAACTTATTTATAGAATCCATCAGGCATTGAATTGAATAGCCTCTATGTAAAAAAATATCAACAAGTTTACAAATCTTACTAAATCTTGATAGTCATTACATAACCTAGACAGCCTAACAATTTCTCCATAAGGTAAGGATTCAATGGTATGAGGAGGATGACAACTAGTTCCAAACAAATATTGATTCCCATCGATAAACTTTTGATGAACCGAAGTAAATATCGGTTCATCTACTTTCCCCACTAAAGTGATATCTAAAAAATTAACTTTTGGCCCTACTTGCAAGCCATCAAATTTAATTTCACAGTTGTTATTATTGAGTTCAAGTACAAAATTGGATACTAAGTCAAGACCTCCCTGACACAAAAAAATCAAATCATCAATATATCTAAAGTATAACAACACATGATTCTGTACAAAATTATTAGTATAAATATAATCTAATTCAAATTTAGCCATGAAAATATTTGCATACATGGGGGCAAAAGGCACCCCCATGGCAGTACCCTTAATTTGATGGTAAATATTTACATTAAAGCTAAAAAAATTATTAAACAAACAAAACTCAGTTAAATCCAAAACATAATGAGAAACAGGGCTGTCACCTAAAAAAAAGTGTAAAGCTCGAATACCATCCCGATAATTAATATTGGTATATAAACTCATCACATCTAAACAGATCCAGAACATATCTTGAGTCCAATGTACATGTGAAATTTTCTGAATAAAATCATAAGAGTTCTGAATATATGAGTCCAATTTTTGTACATATGGCAATAAGTGTTTATGTATCACTTCTCCTGCATTTTGTAAAAAATAGTTAGTAGCCGCCACAATAGGGCGACCAGGAGGACTATAAAGGCTCTTATGCAGTTTGGGAAGACTATAAAAAGTAGCCAATGAACAGTTATGTATATTAAATTTAGTATCTAAGGCTTTTTATCAAAATAGCCCAAACGAACACCTTTTTCCATCAAAATAGTAAATTGTGCTATTGATTTCATATAATCTTTATGAGCACAGATTTGATACGTAGAACTGCCCTTCAAATGTTTCATACACATATCATAATACTGAGTATAGTGTAACAACACAATCTTATTTCCCTTATCAGGAGGTTTAATAATCAAATCATTCCTATTCATAAGATTCTTCAGCGCAAGCCATTCACACTTTGTCATATTAAAGGAACAAGAACTTTTTTCAAAAGAATTTACCAAGTGTTGTAAAGAAAACTGTAACATTTCAGAAAATTGGATAATAGTATTATTTGTGTATGGAGGAATAAATTTACTCTGATACTTAATACCATCTATATCCAAATGAGTATAAGCATTCGCTATTTGAAAATCAAACTCATCAGAAAGACAAGAAAAAAAGCTGTCGTTGCTAACATCACTTTCCAAACTGCATTTTTCATTGTGATTATACCCACAGCCATTATACTGAGAAAAATAAAATTTTAAATGTAACTTCCTGATAAATCTAAATATTTATTGTTGTGTAACATAATTTCTTGGAACAACTGTAGGGACGAACTTCAACCCCAACTTTAAAACAGAAAATTCTATTTCGGTTAATGAAAGTCCAGACAAATTAACAACATTAGAAACATGAGAAGGAGAAATAAAGCAAATATTAGTTCCATCTTGTACGTTTGGAAGTTTGTTTAAATTGTACTTCACCCGGTGGAGAGCAGCTAATAATTCCTTTTTTCTTACTGCCTCGTTGGTTACTCTCTGCACGGGTTTGAAAGCGCTGTGTATGAGCCTGTGGATTTTGAGCCTCCGGTAATGGTGGAAATTCCGAAAACTCTCCTTCAGAATCAGTAGTAGTACTTTTAGTGGTATATAAGGGAGTGGTTTTGTATCATTATTTTGTACTCGTTGAAGGCTGTGGTAGCCGAGGCGCAAAGTCTTGTTTTAAGAATAAATCCTTTCTACGTGGAATCCTTGTTGTTTTTTCATCATCATCAGTCTTTTTAGACCTTCTTGTTGGTTGTTTGCTATTCTGGTTCGTTATGGATTCCATGTTAGAACTCCCTAGAGTTTTTCGTGATGACTCCAGTTCTGCTCTTTTTGGTGCTGTTACCCCTCCGGTTCCTGGCTGTTTGGGAACTCAAGGTGCATCGGGTATTTCTGTGCAAAAGACTTTGGACCAATTTTTGGTGTCGGGTGCATCTGGTGCACCTATTGTGACTTCTTCGACTGTTTTTGGATTTAATGGATCAGCGAATGCTGCTTTTGTTACTTCACCCGCTGTAACAGCTGTTCCATCGGTTTCATCTGCTGCTGTGGTTACTACTGTTTTACCTGTTGTTTCTGGTACAACAGGGGATGGGAATAGCTTTAGACCAGCTCATGGCAATTTTCGCTTTATGGAAGAGAGACAACAGAAATTTCTGAATCCCTTTGGGGAATTGGGAAGCTCCGTATCAGGTATGTTTCCTAAGAAAATTCAAGATGCTGTGAATGAGTTTGAAAAGCTTATTTTTCAGGAAACGCAATGTCACTTTAACCTGTTGGACTTAAATAGATATACTGAACTTGACATTGCCCCTAGGGGGCTTAGAGCATTTAAGAATCCAGCAACACCATTTGATCTTACGGATCCTGTTGATAATGTATTTAAAGATAGATGGATTGCTGCAGCTCATTCTTGTGCTATGAAATGGGTGAATATATTGATAGAGAGAGAGCGCTTGCTCCAAAATAAATTACAAAGTAAACTTCAAGAAATGCATATAGATTTACTTGCCGACATAGGTGAACAAAAGGTTGGTGACATCTTTAAGAACTTGAAAGAGAAATTAAATAAATTTGAAAATGAACAGGTAGATTTTAAATCTACTAAAATCAAGAGAGACATTCGAGACTACAATAATGGGCGGGCTTTTTTGTGGAACACTAATTTACATTCTACATCAATGAGAAAGAACAATAAACAAAATAAGAAACAGCTGTCTGTCTCTTTTGCTTCCTCTGAAGGAGGTGGTTTCACTACTGATCCTGAAGGAGAGTTTTCGGAATTTCCACCATTACCGGAGGCTCAAAATCCACAGGCTCATAAACAGCGCTTTCAAACCCGTGCAGAGAGTAACCAACGAGGCAGTAAGAAAAAAGTAATTATTAGCTGCTCTCCACTTGGTGAAGTACAATTTAAACAAACTTCCAAATGTACAAGATGGAACTAATATTTGCTTTATATCTCCTTCTCATGTTTCTAATGTTGTTAATTTGTCTGGACTTTCATTAACAGAAATAGAATTTTCTGTTTTAAAGTTGGGGTTGAAGTTCGTCCCTACAGTTGTTCCAAGAAATTATGTTACACAACAAGAAATATTTAGATTTATCAGGAAGTTACATTTAAAATTTTATTTTTCTCAGTATAATGGCTGTGGGTATAATCACAATGAAAAATGCAGTTTGGAAAGTGATGTTAGCAACAACAGCTTTTTTTCTTGTCTTTCTGATGAGTTTGATTTTCAAATAGCGAATACTTATACTCTTTTGGATACAGATGGTATTAAGTATCAGAGTAAATTTATTCCTCCATACACAAATAATACTATTATCCAATTTTCTGAAATGTTACAGTTTTCTTTACAACACTTGGTAAATTCTTTTGAAAAAAGTTCTTGTTCCTTTAATATGACAAAGTGTGAATGGCTTGCACTGAAGAATCTTATGAATAGGAATGATTTGATTATTAAACCTTCTGATAAGGGAAATAAGATTGTGTTGTTACACTATACTCAGTATTATGATATGTGTATGAAACATTTGAAGGACAGTTCTACGTATCAAATCTGTGCTCATAAAGATTATATGAAATCAATAGCACAATTTACTATTTTGATGGAAAAAGGTGTTCATTTGGGCTATTTTGATAAAAAAGCCTTAGATACTAAATTTAATATAGATAACTGTTCATTGGCTACATTTTATTGTCTTCCCAAACTGCATAAGAGCCTTTATAGTCCTCCTGGTCGCCCTATTGTGGCGGCTACTAACTATTTTTTACAAAATGCAGGAGAAGTGATACATAAACACTTATTGCCATATGTACAAAAATTGGACTCATATATTCAGAACTCTTATGATTTTATTCAGAAATTTTCACATGTACATTGGACTCAAGATATGTTCTGGATCTGTTTAGATGTGGTGAGTTTATATACCAATATTAATCATCGGGATGGTATTCGAGCTTTACACTATTTTTTAGGTGACAGCCCTGTTTCTCATTATGTTTTGGATTTAACTGAGTTTTGTTTGTTTAATAATTTTTTTAGCTTTAATGAAAATATTTACCATCAAATTAAGGGTACTGCCATGGGGGCACCTTTTGCCCCCATGTATGCAAATATTTTCATGGCTAAATTTGAATTAGATTATATTTATACTAATAATTTTGTACAGAATCATGTGTTGTTATACTTTAGATATATTGATGATTTGATTTTTTTGTGTCAGGGAGGACTGGACTTAGTATCCAATTTTGTACTTGAACTCAATAATAACAACTGTGAAATTAAATTTGATGGCTTGCAAGTAGGGCCAAAAGTTAATTTTTTAGATATCACTTTAGTGGGGAAAGTAGATGAACCGATATTTACTTCGGTTCATCAAAAGTTTATTGATGGGAATCAATATTTGTTTGGAACTAGTTGTCATCCTCCTCATACCATTGAATCCTTACCTTATGGAGAAATTGTTAGGCTGTCTAGGTTATGTAATGACTATCAAGATTTAGTAAAACAGATTTGTAAACTTGTTGATATTTTTTTACATAGAGGCTATTCAATTCAATGCCTGATGGATTCTATAAATAAGTTTATTACAACTATAGAGGGTCATACTAGCCAGACTAATATACCTAAAAAATATAATAAAGTACAAACAGATGATATTTATTTTGTCACCACATATAATTTATTGAGTAATAAGATCTGGAACATAGTGAGATATTATTGGAAATTTTTAAGAAGTGATAGAGTTCTGAGTAAATTACTTCCTGCTAATCCTAAAATTGCTTACAAAAGGGGTCAAAGTTTAGGTGATATGTTAGTGAGAGCATATTATATATGCCCTACTGACAAGTTGAAATTTTCACTAAATACTTTTGGCATTGTACCTTGCTATACTTGTACTGTGTGCCCGATGATAAAGTTAACATTTGACAAAATAAATAATAAAATATTTGTACCAATCAAATTGTTTTCCTGTTACACCAAAGGGGTTATTTATTGTCTTAAATGTCCATGTAATCTTTTCTACATTGGAGAAACTAAGACAAAATTTAGGGTTAGATTGCAGGAACATGTTCGTGATATTAGGAGGGGGGCAACAGAAAATTCAGTTGCATCACATTTCTTAGAATTTCATAACAGTAATGCAGATTTATTACAGGCAACCATTTTAGAGCAGATTTTTGTTAAAAAAGGTGATCATAAGCTATTAAAAAATATGTTACTGTATAAAGAATCTATTTTCATATTAAAATATAATACATTATCACCGAATGGTTTAAATATGGAAATTAATTGGAAATATCTATTGTAATGTATGTTTTTGTCTAATTACATTTCTTTTTTTCTTTATTTATGAAGTGGAGTCTCTTTAAATGTTATATTGATTAATTGATTGATTAATTAAATTTTAGTGGTATATAAGGGAGTGGGTTTGTATCATTATTTTGTACTCGTTGAAGGCTGTGGTAGCCGAGGCACTAAGTCTTGTTTTAAGAATAAATCCTTTCTACGTGGAATCCTTGTTGTTTTTTCATGTGCTCATCCAAGACCCTGCATATATGTCCAGTGTTATGTTCATTACATGCCTGTGCCCCCATGATCACCCAAAACATGTGTCTGGTGACTGCTGCTGTGGCACTTGCAACAGGGGCATGACGGGCTGCAATCCTCCTCTGAGTACCCCTGCCCATCTGCCTGTGTGGGACCTCACTAGCACTCTGGCTATGGCTAGTGCCTGCACCATCACTTGCCATAGTCACCACAGTAGTCTGTTCCATACCACCACCCGCCAACTGTCCATTATCTGTGGCCACTGCTGACGGGATATGTGTGTGCATCATGACTGTGTGTGGGATCGGGTTGTCAATAGTGGGATGCCAACCAATGGCACAGATTCAGCCGTGACAACCCCACCTGTGCCTCAATATGAGTATCATCATGGTCAGAGTCTGCAGAGACACTGACATCAGTATCAGAGTGGGTGGGATGACAGCCACCATGTTCACCTGTGAGGGAAAAACAACATATGTAAATTACTACCAGCACTATAAGGTTTGCTGGTATACACACACACACACACTCACACACACACACACACACACACACACACACACACACACACACACACACACACACACACACACACACACACACACGTGAGGTGCCTCAAAGGCATTACATAGACCTAACATTAGCTGACTGGGGGCATTCACGACACACAGACAATAACATACACACTCTGGACAGACCCTCAACATCATGAAATGCAGTCCTTTCCAATTACCATTACTATTAATATACACCTTTGGGATACGTGAGTGGTGTTAGTAGATGATGGCCCTTCACCTAGCACACACTGCACCCATGTAAAATATTACTGTTCACCTGCATATCACTGTGGCAACTCCTACAGAACATACTTCCCAACTGTACAGGGTTTTGCTGAATGTCTACATGTGTGGCTCATATGTTTGGTCTGTTCCTCATAACTCTTGTGTTTGTCTGATACATTACTGGGTTGACCTGTGGATGGGTGCCACTAATTAATGTCTAATTCGAGGTGCAGACTGCATAACCTGCAGTACATGTATGTTAAAACAAAGCCGGTTACTCAAACAACTTCACAAGCTTACAGTGGATATAGTAAGTGTACACACACCTGTTAACATGCCAGGTTTTTGTGATATATCACATGAGACCTCAGAAATCAGCTCATAACATTGCCATCATTTTATATGACATAACCTGTGCAATCCAACTGAAGAACACACACATCAGTTGCAGGTAACATATGGTAAATGAAATAGGTACAATAGGCCGGTTGCATGGGTGAGCAACCCTTAAAGTAATACTCTGTTAAAGCACCTTTTGATTTAATCACAGCATGCAGTCTTCTTGGGAAGGTGTCTATCAGCATGGCACATCTTGATTGACAATGTTTGCACACTCTCCCTTGAAAAACACCTCCAACTATGTCAGATTGCAAGGGCATCCCCTGTGCACTGCCCTCTTCAGGTCACCCTGCATATATCCTATTGGACGTAGGTGTGGGCTCTGACTTGGCCAGTGCAGAACATTGCATGTGTTCCAGTGAAGCCATCCTTTGGTTGATTTGGATGTATGGTTTGGGCCATTGTTGTGTGGAAAGGTGGAATTCCTCACCATACATAGCTATGTGGCAGACACCAGAAGGATTGGAGCCACAAGGGACCAGTGTTTGGAACTGTTCATAATCCCCTCTAACTTGGCTACAGCCCCAGTTCCAGCTTGCGAACAGCAGCCCGAAGCAGGACACTGCCATCACCATACTTCACTGTGGGGATGGTGTTGTTGTGGTGATGTGCAGTGGTGTTATTGTGCCAAACATACCTGTCAGAATTGTGGCCAAAGACTTCAACCATGGTCCCATATTACCATAACACATTTTCCCACTTGCTTTTTGTAGAGTGATGTATTGTTTTCAGACTTTCACCAGGCCTGGATATTGTTTGGTGTAAGGAACTTCTGCCATCTTCCAACCCTACCCTATAGGCAGGACATATGGAGACCGTGGAAGATTGTTGTGACACATAGTACACACCCAGCATTTACTGGAGATTCCTGCTACTCCTTCATTGTTGCTGTAGGGCTCTTGGCAGCTTCCCTGGACAATTTTAGTCTTGTATTCTCATAGACTTTGGTGGGATGTCACTCCTTCACAATGTCACTCTAGCCCCATATTTCACCACCTATTGATGACTGTCTGCACTGTGTTCCATAGTATGTGCAATGCTGTGGAAATGTTTTGGTACCCTTCTCCAGGCTGATACATCTGAAAGTTGTGGTCTCTTAGCAGCTTCATCAGCTCTATGAAAACAATGGCTGTTGTTGTAGCAGGCAACTGGGTATATGTTAGGATAATCCTGGTAGGACAACTGACCAGTATTTGCTGTTAATCAAAGAGTCTCTATAATTGATGGCAGGTGTGCACCCAATAAGATGTACTGCTGTAGTTATATTGAAAGCTATCTCAACACAATAGTAGCTTCAGCCTGTACACACATATGCTTCTTGGTTGCTGTACTATTGTTATGTGCCATTATTGTTCTCCTAACAGATTTGTTAGCTTTACAATTGAATTGTACTGTTTAGAGGTCACATGAAAGGTTGGCAGCATTTTGAACTTGTCAATTGTGCTCTCGTTTTTGTATATCACAAATACCTGGCATTCTAACAGGTGTGTATACCATTTATATCCACAGTATACCACTAATTTATACAATATGACCCTAGTTTTGGGCCTTTGTCCCCCCATTTTGTAGGTCTTTGTCCAGAGGTCCTGCAATGACAGGTTGTGAGGTATGCTACAGATATGTGACATCTCCTGCAAATAGGCCCCTGTGATGACCACCGTGATGCAATGCAGTAAACACCACTACAAGTGAACATGCAGATATTTCCAAATAACTGAGTGTAACTGTTGTGTGCATGGTCACATACATTAACTTTAGCATGCCTGGGGTACTGGTGAGCTGCAACAGGAAAATCCCATACTTACTGGCATCAGGCTGCTGTCCCATGTGCAGATCAGAGGGACCTATGTAGTTGTGAGGGAGAGGTATTTTCAGCAGATTCACATTAGGCATTGGTATAAGATGAACACGTTTCTGCACAGGTACAGTGCACACTATGATATTACACAATTTGCTGTCCTTCACCATAGATGTGCACTTGTGTACATTACTAAACCCTGCCCACTAATCCATTTTGCACTGACATATGCCTCTAGAGACTCTATAGATCATTTAACTGCTACCTCATTACATTGATGTGCACTTTAGCCTTACCTGGATGCTCCCCGCCTGTTTCCTGGGTGCCACCCACCTCCACATCTGCTGTTTCCCATGTTTGAGTTTGTGTGGGGGCTACCCCAAGGTTGGCGTGGAGCTCCTCTGTCACCGTAAGTGGGGCCTTTGTGGCTGAACCCCCACCTGTAGCAGTACAGTCCCTCACTACAGCAGCAGCCCTTTGCCAGGCATAATGTATCAGGTCAGTTGCTCTATGCCTGACCTGATCATATGTGCATCCATGGTGGCCCAAGATGTTCACTCTGTGGATGATCTCATCCCACAGGGCAGTCTGCTCCCGCAGATTTTGCCTGCTACAGCCAGAAAGTATGACATAGTTTAAGATTACAGCTTCTGTGATGGCTGCTGTCTCCACATCGGTGTAAGGTGGCTGCTGCTGCATGGCACCTGGAAGACATAAACAGGGAAACACATCACAGGACCTCAGACATTGCCCAGAGTTCTTTACAGAGCCAGCACATGAATATGGACTATCATTAGCCACCACTTACAAACACATCATACCCCTGTACCTGGCAGCACTGTATGAACATGCATTCTACTCCTGGTCCTAATGTGTCATGTTCTCCCCAATGAGGGCCAGTACATTGCATAAACAACCATTTATCATTCACATTTGTGTAGAGGGTTGACAGTGGCTGTGTTCCTTGCAGATGGGATGTCAATAGTGCTCAGGCTTTGTTTGCATACAGTGTGTAATGGAGCTGGACGCATATGCCTGGGTTAATGTAGGATGCAGACAGGAATGTTATCAGGCCCCAAGGGGACTTGCTTTTGTTAACTTTGATTAGGCAGTTTGCACCTGATCCATGATGATGAGGGGAGGGGTGCATGTGCTGTGCATATCCACGTATACTGATGGTGAGCCAGGGGGGTAATGTATGCCCTAAATTTGTCTGCAGCAGATTGGCTGAGCTATGGTGTGTGCGCATGTGCTGTGATTGACCACCATTACAGGGTGGGTTGGGTTGTTGCCTCTGAGACTGCAGACATATGTGAAGATGGCCTTGTGATCACCCTTAGTGGATGTGCCCAATTTGTACTCATAGTTAGCCTTACAGTACTCCACCTGTGACCTACTATGCTTGTTCAGACAAAGGTTGACATGCTGCCCAGTTGGTGCCTGCTCCTACTTTGCTCTGTACAGCCAATATAGCATCACATTATGTGCTTTGTGCATTGCTGCTCTCCAGCAAAGGGGTTTACTCTACTCTGGTGGAGACAGGTTTTACAAGTAAGGTATTGCTGAGGCCGCACAGCTATGTGTGTGGTCATATATCTGTCTGTAGTAGGCATGGACATAAGGTCAGAGCACAGTTGGCCATCTCTACAATTTCAATGTGACGCTCATGCTTATTATACGACCCATGTCTGTGTCAGGCCAATGCCACAACCAGTAGCTGTAGAAATGTAACTCTGTTGGATGCACAGAAACTAAGGTTACACACATGTACAACATGTACAGCTTATTTACCTGATGTTTTGCATCCCATGTCAGTTGTTGTGAGGCAGACAGGTACACTTACCCATACATACATATGCACAGGTAATACCTGCTATACATTTCTGTTCTATGTCAGTATGGCATACTGTAATTACAGTCTTGCTGATCAAGTCATGTCAACCTGTTAGGGCTGGACATCTGGAAGACACTGCACATACATGGTGGGCTATGGGTCACAATTAGTGACACTTTCTTCATAGTGCTGTAACACACGTATGTCATTTGTTAGTGCAGTAGCCTTTGCATTCACAGACATACCCTGGAGGATGTCTGATGCTCATATGGCAGGCAGAGAGGAGAAAGACTAGGGGTGTGGTAGTGAGGGTTGGAACTGTTAATGTTGTGAGTATGACTAGTATGGGGACAGAGCTAGCTAATATGCTGGACAGAGGAAAGGTGGATATATTGTGTGTGCCAGAGACCAGATTGAAGGGGTGTACAGCTGTGTGTATCTGAGTAAGATACAAATAGTTCTATCATGGTGTGTATGGGAGGGGAACTGGTGTAGGGGTTAACCTGAAGGAACATTATGCCAAGAGTGTTTGTGGAGGTGATAAGAGTGTCGGGTAGAGTGATGTTTAGGAGGCTGGGAATTGATGGTGTAATGATGACAGTTGTTAGTGCATATGCTCTGCTAACTGTATGTGTGATGGATGAGACAGATGTACTTTGGTGTGGTTGGATGAAGTGGTGATGAGTGTACCCAAGGGTGAGAGAGTGGTGATTGGAGCAGATTTCAATGGGCATGTTGGTGAAGGGGACAGAGGGGATGCAGAAGTGATGGGTAGGTATGGTGTTAAGCAAAGGAATGCAGAAGGTGAGATGGTGGTGGAGTTTGCAACAGAGGTTGGACATTGCTGTGGTTAATACATATTTTTACAAGACCGAGGGGCATAGGGTGACATACAAGTGTGGAGGAAGATGCACACAGGTGGATTATCTCCTATGCAGGTGGACCTGTTTGAAGGGGATTTGTAACTGTAAAGTGATGACAGGAGAAAGTGTTGTTAGGCAGCATGGAATGTTGATATGTGGGATAACGTTGGTGATCAAGAAGATGGAAGGAGTGTGAGGGCAGCACTATGGATCAAATGGTGGATACTGAGAAAGGGTGATTGTGAGGATGAGTTCAGGGAAGAGTTAAGACAGGCAGTGGGTGGCAGTGAAGCCTTAGCATATATCTGGGTAACTACATCCAAGCTAGTAAGGGAGATGAGTAGAATGGGGCTTGGTGTGACATCTGCACAGAGGAGGAAGAAGGGCAAGTAGACCTGGTGGTGGCATGAGAAAGTACAAGGGAGTATACAGAGAAAGAGGTTGGCCAAGGAGAAGTGGGATTGTCAGACAGATGAAGAAAGTAGACAGATGTATAGGAAGATGGGGTGTATGGCAAAGAGAGTGGTGGCAAAGGCTGGGCATGGGGCATCTGAAGGGTTGTATGTAAAGATGGACACCAAGGATGGAGAATAGGACCTGTACCAATTGGCTAGACAGAGGCACATAGCTAGGAAGGATGTACAGCAAATAAAGTTGATAAAGGATAATGGTGCAAGTGTACTCACAAGTGAGGAGAGTATGTCGAGCAGGTGGAAACAGTACTTTGATGGGCTGTTGAATGAAGAGAATGAGAGAGAAAGAGAACGTTGGATGATGTGGGTATGGTGAATCAGGATGTGCACCAGATTATCAAGGGGGGAAGTAAGGATACCTATGAAGAGGTTTAAGAATGGAAAGGCTATTGGTCCAGATGACATACCTGTGGAAGCATGGAGGTATTTAGGACACACGGCAGTGGTCTTTTTAACCAGATTGTTTACTGTAATCTTGGAAATTGAGAGGATGCATGAGGAGTGGATAAAATGTGTTTGGGTACTGATTATGAGAATAAGGGTGGTGTGCAGAGCTGTAGTAACTACAGAGGGATAACATTGATCAGTCACAGCATGAGGTAATAGTAAAGGCTGATGGATGCTAGGCTAAGAAGGGAGGTGAGGATTACTGATCAGCAGCATGGTTTCATGCCAGTACAGAGCAGTACAGATGCAATGCTTGCTCTGAGACTGTTGATGGGGACATACAGAGAAGGTCGGAAGTAGCTGCATTGTGTCTTTGTGGACTTAGAGACAGCATATGACAGGATGCCTACAGAGGAGTTGTGGTATTGTATGAGGAGGTCAGGAGTGGTGGAGGAATCCGTAAAAATGCTACAAGATATGTACAAGGCTAGTGTGACATCAATGAGTTCTGCATTGGGAGTGATAGGTGCATTTAAGGTGGAGGTGGGAGTACAGCAAGGATCAGCTATGAGCCCTTTCTTATTTGCAGTGGTGATGGACAGGTTGACAGACATGATCAGACAGGAGTCGCCGTAGACTGTGCTGTTTGCAGATGACATTGTGGTCTGTAGTGAGAGTAGGGAACAGGTTGAGGAGACCCTGGAGAGGTAGAGGTATGGTCTAGAGAGGGGAGGAATGATGGTCAGCAGAACTAAGACAGAATATATGTGTGTGAATGGGAGGGAGGATAGAGAAATGGTGAGGATGCAGGGAGTAGAGTTTGCAAAGTTGGATAGGTATAAATACTTGGGAACAACAGTTCAGAGTAATGGCTAGTGTAGGGGAGAGGTGAAGACAGTACAGGCAGGATGTGGGTGGTGGAGAAGAGTGTCAGGAGGGATTTGTGACTGAAAAGTACCATTAAGAGTGATAGGGAAGGTCTACAAGAGGGTAGTGAGACCAGCTATGTTATATGGGTTGGAGACATTGGCACTGAAAAAAGAGGCGCAAGTTAAAGCTGGATGTAGCAGAGTTAATAATGTTAAGATTTGCACTGGGTTTGATGAAGGTGGACAGGATTAGTAATATGTATGTTAGGGGATCAGACCAGTTTGGACAGCTTGGGGACAAAGCCAGAGAGTAACAGGATTATATTGGTCTGGACATGTGATGAGGAGGTATGCTGAGTATATTTGGGAAAGGATAAGACTACCAGGTAAAAGGAAAAGAGGAAGGCTTGAGATAAGGTGTATGTATGTGGTGATAGCGAACATGCAGGTGGTTGGTGTGACAGAGCAAGATGCGGAGGACTGGAAGACATGGAGATAGATGATCTGCTGTGGTGACCACTAATGGTTACAGCCAAAAGAAAGAGAAGGTGATGTTGTAATGTCAGTGTTCACAGATTTGCAATTATTTGCCAGACATAACACAAGTCTTGATGACATAATTACAAATATGAGGCACACATATGGTCAGTGTGCATAACACTGGAGAGTTGAATGGTATGAGCTCAGTATATTACATGCAGTTCAACACACACAGCTGCAACAGTATTTCAGCACACAAATACCCTGTATAGGTCCATCACATGTCTGAGACAAACATGCATATATTTGTATTGACAATTAACATATGGATATCTGCGACATCCCAATAGCTGGTCTAGCAGTGTCACAGTCAGTATGGTGCAACACACACTCCAGTAGTGGTCATATGTGAGGCATCCTTTCCTGGGGTGACTCAGGACCATGAGCTGTGTTCTATGTCACTGCAGACAGACACAGATGCTATGGCCATAGGTTCTGCTCAGCAATATATCAGTACAGCATGTGTTGTTGAGACATAATATTGTTTGAACTTCCTATTTTCCACATTTACATACCCCTTACTACATTCCATTTCATGCTTAATTGTGTGACATACCTTTGTTTTTTTTTTCGTTCAGTTGGTATAATCCTTCAGTTTCAGTGTGTCTGTCTCTCTCTCTTTCTGAGACCTATGTAGGATATACATCTGTTTTGTATAGGCAGCAGCTTACCTTTTGTAGGTAATGCTCATAAGCATCTGATGGCCTGTGCACCAGTTGGAGTCCCCCACTTGTTAATTGCATGTAGAACAGCTGTGGTATCATTCCCATACCCAATAGCATGGAAACACACTCCTATAACTGAGAAGTTCAAGTGGGCATTGCCCCTTTTCCTTGCCTGTGAGGAGGACTTCATGGAAGTGTGTGACAAACAGCATCACAGAGGATAGTTGGAAATACCTCTTACAACAAACACTGTGGAGACAGCCCAACAAACTGGGGGAGAATTTTCCAGACATAGGGACAGAATGTAAGTATTGCTGTTGTACAGTTGAAGTAATGCTAGTTTGACAGGGTTTGTGTGGATATGGCTGCTCTGCATGCATTTGAGTTTGATAGTGTTATGTGGTTGACATAACTCTCAACTGTAAGGCTATCTGCAGACTGGCCAGCATTTGAACTCTTATATTTCGTGTGTTATTCACACATTTCTTGGCCTTGGAAATTCAGTATCATACTCTGAGGATTGCAGTCAGTAAATGACAGCATCCATGTGTGTTTCTGACTTCATATCCCTCAGAACAGATATGTTACAACAACCATGTTACACCAGCAACTTTCTCAGTTTATAACAACAATATATCAGTAATGCCCTTGTGTTTGGGCCTATGCTCCCCACATATGTCAGGCTTTGTCTAGATGTCATGTTGTAAGAGGTGGATCAGTATAGTATATCATTATATAGTGACTTCATTCCTGATATCATCCCAGTGATGTATCAGTCTGCCAGACAAGTTATGTGTAGGAGGCCTTATATATGAGGACAAAGCCTGGATGTTCTGTGAGGCTCTATACAGTTGAGAGGACTGTGTATTTCTGGCAATTGTTGACAGACTGTCAAGATTGTGTAGCAGTGTATTGTGCATGTGTTATTTGGCCTGTGTAGGGAGGGGGATATATGTAAGTGTTATGGGTCCCTTTCTATCTAACTTTGCATGCTGCTCCAGTTTCTGGTGCTCTATCAGCTGTATATGTTGGTAGGGGCAGACTGACACATATCCCATACCACAATCAGGCATCACACTACACTGTGAATTGGGCCAGAATATGTAGGGGTAGTGTGCGAGTGGCTAACATGCTGATGATTTTGTTCACACAGTCCATATGCTCTATTGTTCCTGTGGCTTACCAGTATGTCACTTTGAATGTGGTGAGATTGGTTCTGGGTATGCACTTTCATGCTGGTGTCTGTTGGTCAGTGCTGTTACATCCCTGTAGTGCCTGGTATATTTGCAATTACATGTGTATTCCCCCATAGCAAAATTGGGTTTGTGTTGTGTCAGTCTGCCTGTAGTTTAGACAGTACTTGGTGACATGCCTAGCAGCTCAGCGTAGTTTCCCTACTGTGATGTTATATCACAATATTTATCAGATGTACTGTTGCCTGGCTCCCATACATGTTGTGTATGTCTGACACATCAGTGGGATGATGTGAAGATGTATGTCAGTGAGTATTGGGGAGTAATTTGGTTTTGGACTTGGACTATTCCAGTCAATATATGTCACAACAGACAGGAGGGTGTTACTGCATCAACTGTGTCACCTTATCTACTCCAGTATTTGGGATATGTTCCCAGTTTCATGGCTTTACCTCCCTTTGTCAGGCTTGGTCCAGAGTTGTTGCACTAAGGGGTTCTGAGCATACCTCTCGACTGGCCAGATTGTTTCAGATTGTCCAGGTTTATTGCTCATATTTTTGGTCTGTTCCACAGAATCATTATTTTCATTTCCGTGATAAATCACTGTGAGGATCTGAGGATTTCTGACAGTAAATGATGACATACATTTCAGTTTCAGAACTCACATCCTTCTGAACATGTATGCTGACACAAATCCTGTTACTGTAGCAACATTCTACATTTATAACTGCAGTACGTACATTATGTCCCTGGTCTTGGCCAATTGTCCCCCCATTTTGACACCCTTTGTCCAGAATTCTTGCACTAAGAGGTGGAGAGGTATGGTGCTGGGTATGACTCCACTAAATGTTAGAAGCATATATATATATATATATATATATATATATATATATATATATATATATATATATATATAGTTCTTTTTTGATATCTATACATATATTTATATAACACTATATATGTATATATTCTATATGTATTTGTTTTATATGTATAGCTCCATATATCTGATGTATATACATTTTCATATTTATCTATTACCATACACACCTATATGTGTATATTTATATATACTAAACATGTCTGATTCCACAGTGTTTGTTCCCTACTATTCTATACCTGTACTGAATGATATATTTGAAAAAATAGCATTTATTGTCATAGCTCAGATGGTATAGTGGTACATTGCTTTGAATATGGTTTACTGGGTCCTAGGTTCAAGACTTGGCAAAAACTAATTATTTTATTGCTGGGCATAACAGTGGCTGATAGGGACAGGGTGATTAAGGCAGTTTTAAGCAGTTGTAAGGGGGTTTACATGGGTTTGCATGATGGTAAGCAATGCCAACACATGGTTAAACGTGAAACTGTTTACTCTGTATAGGCATCATTTAGCATCATGCAAACCCACTTACTGCTGCTTACTGCTGCTTACTCCTGCTTACCCCCATGCTAATTTCTTTAAAAGAAAAGAAAAAAGGGGTGATAGGAAAGTGGTGAAAAAGGGGGCACGGAGAGGGAAAAACAATATGAAAAATAGCTAGTGATGTGCAGAATGGATGTAGGGAAGGTCCATAGCTGTCCATGTCTGATGCAACAACAGCTGTGCATTTATACAGAATTTGCAGGTGAATTTGGACACTCAAATCCCTGAGAGAGGGGTGAGGACAACAGTAATGTGTTGTTAAGCCAATTAGACCAGATTACATGTGTCCAGTGGACACGTGTGAAATGGACAGCTATGTATGGAGGTGACATTTTTTTTCGGGAACAGATTGCCCTTTTTTTTTTTTAATAAGGTGAGAGTGGGATGTTGGGGAAGGATAGTAGGTACATTTGGGGAGGTAAGTTGGGTAGGAAGACAGATGAGAGAGCTGACAGGGGTGGTATACAACATATGTGGAGTGGAGAACATCTTGGGAATCTGATGCACATGAGCCCGCTTATGGTTACAGTGGGACTGAGGTCACCACCCATGGGCAGTCACAACTGCACCTTCACGGCCCCAAAGGTGGCTGTGCTGGGGGCTTCAAAGGAGGGGCAGGCTGACTCTCAAGATGCACCAGATGGCCCTCAAGCTGGTGCAGCTGATCACCGTACTCTGAACAGAGGACACTGCGCACCAATCCCCGGACCTGACTGTGGGTGACGGCCTCCTCTCCGCGCCCACTCCTGAGGGGATGATCCCCATCCCCTGAGGTGGTTCCACCTGAAGATGGTGCAGGACCAACAGAAGAGGAAGGCCCGGGTTGGGTCCCAGATGTGCTGGGGCCCGGTGCTACTGCCAGATAAGGCGGGACAGGTGGATCCACCGGGATCTGCCTTCCCAGATGTACTATGGTGTTTCAGTGTAAAAAATATGGTGGTTAGTCAAGAACAGCACATTTCAGGATTAGTTATAACAACATGCATGGGTGTTTCGATTGACCCCATAAAACAGGATTGAAACAGTTGCATAGCAAACAGAACACATGCATATATGAAACCACAGTAGGCATTATAACAGCATGCAAGTTACATTGATAGCAACAAGCCACCAATGATAGTATTTGAACAGGGGAACATTAACATTCAAATGGTTCAATATTTGTATAACAATAGGACACATGTCCCAACAGTAGGTTTGGAGATGAACATGCCCATTTAATGTGTATGAAGTATTGGTGCAGATAGGGTGGGTGAGAGAGAGAGAGGTCAATTAACAACTGTCTAGGCTTCAATTTCTCCCAACTGTACAGATCATTACTCTACTCATTACTCTTCATGGCTGATCTCACTGTATATCTACCTATGGCCTGGGGATGGACAGTGGGATTGTTGTACACAGTGTATTGGTTAAGCTTTCTTACAGCTAATAGACACATTTCCTTGCCTGCAGACCTGTTGAAGAAATATGTGTTAACACTGCCTGACTGTTTCTACACATATTCACATCTTCACAGTTACATATGCGACACTGACAAGAGTGCCCAGCACTCATGCTTGGGGGGCACGGTACTAACATACTCCACCGGGGTTTTTATCTGTCTCCCTGGTTATTATCAGCAGTGACCATTAGCTGTGACATCATGACACTTGAGGGACATGTATCGGAACAAAGTGCTCGGTGTATGTACTTATATTGCTATCATTTGCAGCCTTGGGGTTGGACCATGGATATTTTGAACACAGATTGTGTTTTTAAAGCCTTCTTACAGCTATTACAAGCATGTCCTTACCTCACAGACCTGTGAATGGAGGTAATTTATGTTAATACTACCAGACGTTTTATACAAATATTCACATATTCCTGTTTGACAATATGCATTCAGTGTACTACCACTGCCAGAATTCGAACAGTGCCTGTTTGTGCAAAAAGTTACACCACAGCTGTGTTTCATCACAATGAGCTACTGAGGAGCTGCTGACTCATGCTTGACTTTTTTCTCCCTAGTACTCTCTGGTTTGCACAATCTGACCTTTTAGTTAGACAAATACCCTAGGTAATGACAACTGTACTGCAATTTTCAGACAATAGATATGTGTTAGGTTTTCAGTAATAGTTTCATGAAACAGTTATTTTCTACCAGAAACATATAACTATGCAGAACTTGTACACATTTATATTCCTACCACAACATGATAAAGTAAACACAACAATCTGGGGGGTTTATTTTTATTCAGTGTTACAGAGACCTTTTTTACCTGATGACAGTCCTTTATTCATTGCACACAGTACACAGTTTACCTACTAGTTGTTGACAATCTACTACTTTCTATTTATTTACCCTGAATAATACAAGCTAGATATTTACTTGCCAGCCTCCTGGTGCAGCCTTAGCAGTGGCATGTGCGTCAATATTTGCAGCCCTCTCATCTGCAGGTGTACAGGAGATAAATAAATATTTATGCATACCTATTGATTGCATACTCAGGCTGGACTTTGCAGAATACTAATTGATTCTGATACTTGCACACTTCAGGGACATTCCATGCTTGTGCATCTTGGATCCACTGGTCTAAGAGATCCCTCTTCCTATACTTCAGGTTAGCATAATGGTGCCGTACCTGCTCACCAGTCTGAGGGATACCAGTAGCACTGGTGAGGTCACATGCGAGATGGTCCCAGGCCTCTACTTTGTATTGGGAGCCCTGGTACTGGTCTTGCAGCAGCCTCCCTTCATGGTCTTTTACAAGGAGTCCAACTATGACCCTGGACTCCTGAATGCCCCAACACTGTGCTCTAAAGCACACACCCTCACCAACACCAGCCATAGTGCCTGCAGTGATCAGCTACAACTGGTTATGGTTGTATTCCCACCTGTGAGGTTTAAATAGGACTGATTTCCTGCCCTTTGCCATGATTGGATCATTTTGAATATGTTGAGCTAAGCTAAGTGACGGGTAAACCCGCTTAACTAAGATAAGCATTGCTTAAAGGGGTAGATGCTAAGCACAGCTTACCAGTGCACAAATCCACTTAGCTACGCTAAATTTTGGTAAGCATTTATATTTAAGCAATGCTAAGCATAGCTTAGCAAAATTTAGCATTGTTCAGCTTTCATTTTATGGACTATCAGGACTGTGGGGTTGATTCCTTCATAATGACATCTTATGATATGTATGTTTACCTTCCATAACATCCTCCTATGTGCTTTCATTGCATTATATTCTTTTGTGGGTATACTGTATGGGACACTTGTGTTTATATGGGGGTTTCACATCTGTACTACACTGATACCTCAAATTTTGACCTGCTACACTACCCTGATTAACAAATATATATTATTCACTACCTATTTATAAAAAGGTAATTTTAGTGCTGTTTTCACATATAAAAATGAATGGATTGTATTGGGGCTCAAACCGTGAATGACTGAATTCTAAGCAAAAGTTCTAACCACTGTGCTATTTCACTTTGGCAACTTTGGCTTTATATTTCTATTTAGGTCCTTCAGATGTTTAAGCTATGCTAAACACAGCTGTGCAATGCACACACCCACTCAGCTATGCTTAAACTTTAGTGGGGACAGGAAAAAATATATTTGTTTTATTTTTCTTTGTTTAGGGATGTGCACATAGCTAACAGTCATACCTCTCCACCTCTTACAGCATAAAATCTGGACAAAGCCTAACATAATGGGGGTCAAAGGGGACAGATTTTAAATATTGCTCATACAAACTTAAGAAGTTGATGAATAATAGGCATTGCATTAGCATGACTTACTTGAAGGATGTGGAGTCTTAGACTCAAATGTTTGTCATTATTTAATGACTTCAAGCCTCAGCTCTTTGCCAGGACAGTAGGAGGAACACACCTGACAAACGGGGCACAAATCTGGGCATTCTGCAAATATCTGTTCAGTTGAGGGTATGCTAACAGTATCTATGGACACTGTTTTTGTTTCAAAGTGCTGTATGGCACTTCCTGAGTGCATGGGGTGAGTTTACTGTGTGAGCAATGCTCAGATATGCCCTCTGCACTCATTTATGGATTGTGCCCATTCAGGTTATACATCAGCACGTCTTCATGAATATGCAAGGTGTGCTGCTGTGCTGAACGTGCACGATCCACTCTGTGCAAGAATAGATTTATTCTTACATGAAGCTTTCATGAATCCCAGGGACAGTAAACACAGTAACTATTATGCTTGTATACTTTGTAAACAATTTACAATATCTCAGCAACCACTCAAGTTATACACATACTGACAGTATTTTATTCATTTAGCTGAAAGCTTTCATATGAGGCTAAGGAGTTCTGCCTGTGTAAGTTGGTTATTGAGATATTTAGAAAAATGTGAAAATTATATCTATATAAATTAATATCATAAAAACAACAGTTAATATCTATTTACCTGCACTAGACAGAGGTCAAATATTAATGCAGTTGAGTTTGCCATTATGTAAGCTTTAAGAGGAAATATTTTAAAACCTTGTACATAGCATGCTTTTGGAATTATTGATGCAAATATGAGCAAGCAATATTTAATGCCTAGAGACGTCAGAAGGAGTTAACTGCAGATGCACCTGGAGCCATTACTCAGATGTAATGAGATAAAGGAGTTGTGAATATCTTTCAGTCATTTGGGGCAATCTCTTGATTTTGCTGTAGTGTTGCTAAATCAACTCTAAAAAGCTGCTCTGAATGAGTAGAAGGAAACATGTCAGAACCAGTACCAGAGGCCACAAGCCACTTATACTTAGCTGTTATTGTTGCCTATACCCTCTAGGCTACAATAAAGGAAAACTTGCATAGGCTTCTGACTAAGGTTAAGAAGCTAGGCCATAAGGTAGGGCTATTTAGCATGTTCACAGGTAGAATCCAGGTTGTTCACACAATGATAATGCTACATATAATTTTTTTGCTTAGAAACCTGCCTATACTATCTAAGCAACCAATTCTGAAGGCAGCGGACTGCATTAATACTTGAAGACTTTACTCCAATATGTGTTACTGCATGCAAGTAGAAAGTGGTCTGGGACTCCTTCAGCTAACGATATATGGCCTTTCATGTAAGTTAAATAAATTGTTACACATAACCAGCAGGCCTGTGAAAAGGGCAGAGGTTTGTCATGGCCTAGAGAAACGAATTGCTATACTCTACACCAGGACTCCTTATCACACCTTCAGAGTTTACTTTATGAAGAATGTATGCCATTCAGAGACTTAGTTTAGGGCAGGGGGTACATCAGTTACATATGGTCCTACTTCCTGTTTGGAAAATGTGTAATTAAGAAAGATAAAGAATTTTGGGAGGCTCCAGGTTTGAATTTCTCAAACCAGTGATAGCCAGAGTATGGGGAGGATGATTTACTTGAATTCCCAGTTTTAAGTGAATCCTTTAGCTTGTGGGAACAGGACTGTTTAATATATATTCGCAGCCCAAACAAATTTGGGTAAAACACATCAACCTGGTAGAAGCCATGGTGGAATTTTACCATGAGATTGGCATAATGATTAAGGTGTCTGCCTTACAGACACAAGGTGCAGGGTTTGATTCTGACATTGGGGTGATTGGCAAGGCTTAAAATGGCCCACAAGGGCACTTAGCCTAGTACTAATCTATGAACCTATGAATCTAAGAAAAATCTTACAAAATGAAACAGGATACAGTAGGTGTGATGTACACAGACTTAAGGGGCTTCCTATTGAAATGTCAGCACTCAAAATGCCAAGTGCCAAAAACATGAAAAGACTGAAAACCCAGAGAAGGGCAAATCTCAAAAATCGCTTTTCTCCTTAAAACTTCTTACTGTAGGGAAGGTAAGCCCCCCACACCCCATGAACTTATATATACCAACTCCAAGATCGCCATATCTCAGAAGAAAGGGAATATTCCAAGAAATTCCATCTCAAACTTAGTATATGTAAGTCTGATCTTTCAGCCATTCAGTGTCTGTATTTCTTGGCTTACTCTAGCAGGTCTCAGCATTTCAAGTGGTTACCAACTTGGATGACTTTGGGGCAAAGGCAGATAAAGGCACTCAGAAGACTGATGGGAGGTAGATGGAAGCCCCAGGAGGGGGTATTGTTATCAGGGACAGAATAGTATAATGCCTGGAATGCCCCTGCATATTTAAAGTGTTGGGCCAGATATAGAGACTAGCAGCTTAGAATTCTATTCAGATGGCTTTTTTACTCTGGCTGAACAAGTTAAGATTGATAAGGTAGTGGGAAAGGTTTGCTGGAGATGTCAACAAGCAGAAGCTTATAATCTGCATATCTTCTGGTGGTGCCCTGACATCCAGACTTGCTGGTGCCAAATTCAGGAGTTAGTTTGTAAGGCATTTGGGCTACCCTTACAAGAAGGCTGTAAGTATCTAGGAAATATAAAGTGAATGAATTAAACTTAAAGGTGAGATGGGTGTTGTCCAGTGTTACAAGAATGTTTTGTGATAAACATTCGAAAGTTAGCACACCTGTCATTTTAGTAGAATTTGATTAGTTCATGAAAGCACATCTGAGCAGGATTTGATACTCTTACAAAAGTATAGCAACCCACCCTATTATCCATGCCGAATGGAAAGTTGTGTGCAACAGTTTTAGGATATTACTTTGACTATCTCATTGAGTGAGTTGATATGACTGTTATTATGCAATTGCTGACAATCCAATACTTTATGGTAATGGAATTTATTAGATGTTAGTTGAGCAACTATATAGTGCAATATAACTACATATATCTGGGTTTGTATCATAAATTAGTTTTCTTTTATATTTAACTGCTTCTGAATTTTCATTTTGCTCAAAATGAATAAAATGCCATTAAAAATAATTACTGCTGAGTGCTGAGAATGAGTTCAGGACAACAAGATGTCCATCAAGGCAGTGTACATACCCCAGAACAAAACACTTTGACAGCTCGATTAAGCAGATCAAAGGCAGACCCACATCATTTGATATTGCACAGAGAGGTCTTCTTTCAATATGTGCACAAGTGGAGCTGAACAAGTTCTGGAAAGAGTTCTTCGGAAAGGAACTTGGATGACAGACACTTTCTCCATAGATCTATCAGTTCTATTTATCTATGCATTCCTTTTGATCCCCTTACTCTCAGAAACTGAGAAGAGGAAGGCCCATCTTTTTCTCTCTTCACATTGTTCTTTTTCTAATTATTCCTGTTTTTATTTCTAATATGTCTAAGCATCCCAGTTAACATTTATTTATATTTGCTTTTTCATTCTTGTGTTTTCTGCTGGTTTGGCTAGACACTGCATCTCTTGGGTCTTGCACAGCATGATGCCCTTTTCTGTGGAGCAGTTATCACCTCCATCCATTGGACTCTAATCCCTGATAGATGCTTCATCATCTCCACCCACAGGACTCTAATCCCTGATAGATGCTTCATCATCTCCATCCACAGGACTCTAATCCCTGATAGATGCTTCATCATCTCCACCCACAGGACTCTAATCCCTGATAGATGCTTCATCATCTCCACCCACAGGACTCTAATCCCTGATAGATGCTTCATTATCTCCACCCACAGGACTCTAATCCCTGATAGATGCTTCATTATCTCCACCCACAGGACTCTAATCCCTGATAGATGCTTCATCATCTCCACCCACAGGACTCTAATTCCTGATAGATGTTTCATCATCTCCATCCACAGGACTCTAATTCCTGATAGATGCTTCATCATCTCCACCCACAGGACTCTAATTCCTGATAGATGCTTCATCATCTCCACCCACAGGACTCTAATTCCTGATAGATGCTTCATCATCTCCACCCACAGGACTCTAATCCCTGATAGGTGTTTATCACTGCTAACACTGAATCAAATCAGTTTCTCAGTGTTTTCTAGTTTTCTTACACAACAATTTCAGCATAAATCACATTCTGCTGTACCACTGTTCTTTCTCCTCCCATTCCTTGCCTGAGTCTTTATCTTTAACTCTTATATCTCTTACGATCCATTAGGATTTCTGATTCTTTTCTTCCTATCAATTCTTCTACATGAATCTTGGGCAGAAAATTATGTCACCTTCATCCTGATAAATATCACTCTCTCAGCAATGCTAACCTCCTTCCTTTCTTACGTGTGACAGCCTCAGCTAGAGAAAAGTTCTGGTTAGCTAAATGCCCTTTCAGGATTTGCCTCTCGTCCATCATCTCCCTGCATGCTCTATCCACATCCAAAAATGAATTGATTTTTTCATGAAGGCTATTGCAAGGTATATGGCTGCCCTTGCACACCACTACAAGCACACTGGAAATGCTATTATCACATGGGTCCACGAGTCTAGATTTCATCCTTAACCTGCACAAGGAATAATCTGCCCTTTTGAGTTTGCCACAATTTTGGACTTGCTTTGTGACATTCTGTACTCCTTGGCTTCATACCAATAGAAATACTTTATATGTCAGACTATCCTTATGAGTAGAAATTCATAGCCGCATGGGGATATGTCCTCATCTCCTTGTTTGACCTCTCCATACACAGTAGATTCACTCTATATTCCAAAGTATCGGGGTATTATGCTATATTGTTTCTTAATTCCCTTTACATTCTTTACTTTTATACAATGTTTCTTCTTCACTGTTTTATTTATTGTTCCTTGTAAAACAAACATGCACTTTGCACTATATGTAATCATTTTAAAAGCAGATGAAAAAACTTACCAAGTACTATTTTCTTATGCTTCTCCATTTATATACTTTTCTATTTATCACCTATTCTATCAAATCAGTCTTTCCATTAACCATTTTTGGAACTAGGCCTCATCCATCTTCAGGTCACACTTTCATATCCTTTTAAACCAAGCCACTATAACATATGCTAAGCTGCTTTCTGTCTTACAGAAGCAAAACACAAAACTCATATGATAGTTCTTCCTGTTATCCTGCCAGACCTACTCTCTTTCCTGTCATCCTCTCTAAACTAACAAAACGTTAAACTCTCATGCCAAGTTTTTCCAAAATGTGCTGCCAAGTTTACTCTTTCCATCCTCCTCATTCACATGTAGCTTCTTTTATCAATCTTTTTATCTTATTCACTGCTTCTTTCATCAATATTTCTATCTTATTCACTGCTTCTTTCATCAATATTTTTATCTTATTCACTCTCTTTACCATTGTACCTTTTCTCTCCCCTTAAAATTTCAAAAATTTCAAGGCTTTCTTCAACTTCCGGTGCACCCCCCCCCCCCCCCACTAGAAGAGGTCCTGGAGTCCATAAGGGGTGAAGACTTTTTAAGGTATGAATCACTGTCAACATCTTTCTTACTTTTATGTGCTTTGGCGTGTCCTGAGGAGTGCCCAAGCCTTGCACCTGAACTCTCATGGACATCTGCAGAGTCTGTCTGGACAAATAGGACTGAGGTTTGAAAAGTGAATATGAGTCCTGGATTTAAAGACACTTGGCCCCTCCACCACTGCAGTTCCTGTTTTAGAAATCCCAGTACCTGTATGTGGATATCCAATGGATGAAAGTGCTGGGTCCAACAATTCTTCAAGTTCTATTGAATTTTTCTCATGTGTAGTCTGGCTAGTGCTATCATGAGGATCATTGATAGTGTGAGGCCTAGAACTTTGAGGAACTCTCCTGCTGAGGCCATAACTAGAAGGGAAAAATCCAAGAAAATGCACTGATAAGTTAGAACATGTCTTCTGGTAGGAAGGCCACACTTTTTACTTTGTCTATCCATCACCCCAGGAAAACAATTCATTGACAGGGTATGAGGAAGGTACGGTTCAGTTTGAAGCCCAGGTGGAGAAGGAGGGAGGGATGCAACCTTGTCTAGAGGACTCCAAGCACTTGGATACAGAATCTGAACAAATCAACAAGTTGTCTAAATAGGGAAAAATGTGGATGCATAGAGTTCTGAAGTAGGCATTCACTGGGGCCATATACTTCGTAAACAGTCAAGGTGCACTAGATAGCCCAAAGGGTAATGCAAAAATCTAATAATGTAAGCCAGGCGCAGCAAATCTCAAAAGTTCCCTGAAATTAGGAGCAACAGGAATATGATGATAAGCCTCCTTGAGATCTGGATTCATCACAAAACAGTGGTCTAGAAGCAATACTGGAACTGACTGTGAGGTGAGCAGTTTGAATTATGGAAATTTTACAAAGGTGTTTAGAAAGGACAAATCTAGGACAGGTCTCTATAAGTGTTTCTTTTTGGTAACAAAAAGGTTCTGGAGTACAATCATTTGTCTTTGTACATGACAGACATTGGTTCTAAGACCCCTTGCTTCTACCATGTAATGGAGCACTGGGGGAAACAGCTCTGTCTGGTCTGGTGTGTGTGTGGGGGAATTCCCCCCAAAGGGGAGGATTTTTTATCCACTGTCAAGTGTAACTTCTCTGAATTATTCTCAGAGCCCATTTGAAAGAGGCAATTTGCAATCAGGTTGCAGGGTTGAGAGACAGCCTGGGGGAAAGTGAAAGAGAAAGGAAGACAGAAGGAGAGGAGGGGTGCTCTGTGATGCAGCATTGTCATTCCTTTGCAGGGGTTGATACTTTTCAGAAAGGATCCCTTCTTGTTTGGTTTCAAAGAATTATCCTCTTGCCAATTCCTTTTGGATACCTGACTTTTGTTTGGCTAGGATTTTTGTTTGTTCTGTCCTTGCAGAAGATGCCTTGTTTGGAGATAATGTAGATGCATGAAGCATCGTAGGTACCCCACAAATTAATTTGCCTCTGTCATCCCACTGTTTTGGGAATCTGTAACAGAAGGCCCAAACACCAATTCAAAACTGAGAGTTGCATTTAAAATTTCAGCATTTAAATCATCAGAGAAGTTTTGATTACGTAACCAAGAATACTGTTTTAATACAACAGAAGAGGCAGCATTTCTGGAGACTGTATATGCACATTCAAACATACCTCTCAAAGCAAAATTGAAACCTCAGTCAAATTTAGAAATAATTTCATTCATGTAAGACTTTTGCTCTGCATGTAAAGATGCAGCAAAATCATTCAAACTGTATGGACACTGTAAAATACATTTCCCATATAGCCTTGATAATTTAACATGCTAAAGGCCAGATTACTAGAAAGAGACATCATTTTGCCTTGAAGATCTAACCATTTGAGTCTTTATCAGGGGATATTGGGTTAGTTGACACAAAGGAATTTTATTTGAGCAGGAAGCTGGGAAGACCACAACTTGGTCAGCAGTCAAATTAGAAAAGAGATGTGTCATATCTAAGGAGACCCCATATTTTCTTTGTGCCTTTTTTAGGGACTGCTGGAATCGATACAGGTATCCTACAGACAGCTTTACGAAGATCCTCCAAGGCCTGTAATAGAGGGGGGGGGGATAGCCACAGAATTGGGCATCTCTATCTTCTATAAGATCATATATTTTGCCTAGCTCTCAGTAGTCCCTGACTGTTCCCAAGCAAAAACATCAATAAATCTAAGCAATCATCTGAGGAAAAGTGAACACTTGGTTGGATTTAAGCTCAGGTTCAACTTCCAAAGAATCAGAGTGACCAGACTCAATGTCAGTAAGGAAATCACCATTGTCCTTATAAGATTTCTCATCATTCTCTGAAATAACAGAAAGGTCTCTAGCCAAACTAGCACTAGAGTCTTGCTGTCTGCAGAACACTCTTAGCCAAGGAAACAACATCAGCTTTATAAATATGAGGCTTCTGTTTCTTTTTCTTGTGAACTTCATTATTAGATAAAATATCTGGGGACAGAGTATTACATCTAACAAGGGGGTCTCTTATCTTGGACTACTCCTGCACCTAAAAGTTTTGGTTCTCCCATACCAGTGCTAAGTACTGGAATAGCCCTGGAGGATATGTCTAGCCCCTATTCTAAAGTGACCAGAAAAGCTACACTAGACTGAGACAGGGCAAAGGGTAAGCGTTCTGCAGGCTGAGCACTGGCTCTAACAGAATCATTAACCATAGGCTGAGGCATATTTTAATTTTGTTTTTCCCTTTCAAGGTGAAAATTGATTTGATGGGGGTGTACCAGACGTAGGATCCATCAGTTCAGAGGAGAGAAACTGACAGTACTGGATAAGGTATCACAATAAGTACTTAAGTTTCTAGTTATAAGTACGTGCTCATAAAATTAAACTCTGAAAAACTGTGGTATTATCACAAAAACAGTTTGAAATGTGTTTAGAATTCTTTTACAACCAACAGAAATTAAAGAATTTGCAATACACAAAGTCCAAACACCAAAACAATCAGTGTTAAAATATCTCCACATACTTTATCCATATTAAACTGACATAAAATACAGTTTAATAAAAAATAAACTATATTTTCTTGTCAGAGAGAGTAAAATGTCCACTGTGCATTCAAATAACTTAATTCTTGGTAAATTTGCAATCTGATGTTAAAAAGACACATGGCATGGTCATACATAGAGATCAAATTAAAGCAGAGTAAGAGTAAAAACAGTCCTTTAGTGTCTGACAGCACACATGTGCACTGCATTTCTGAGATAAATACTGAAAGTTTCTTCAGACACAGTAAAAACAGGCATTTGTCAAACATAGAAACCAATTCAACATTGGTTCTAGCAGAAATTCCACCAAAATTACTATAAAAAAATAAAATAAAATATTAAAATAAATATTTTTAACAACAATAGAGGATAATAAATCTAATAATAAATGAGAGGAAGGGTGTCCCCAAATGGGACTTATCTGAGCAGTAAGCCAGAGAAATCATCATTAGATCCTGTGAAGAATCAGTCAACTTTCTTCTTTGGATGGCAGAAAAAGGCTGAACACTCACTTCCTGTGATAGATGGCTTCCCTATCAAAATATGCTCAACCAATCAGCTGCCACAGGAAAAGAGCAGTAGGGGAGTCTTGAGTGTTTGAAAGCTGCCTAGTACTGGGTTACCTTAGCAGAAACCCCAAAATGACACCGAGGCTATGGGAATGATGAATATCAAACAAATAATACCTGCCCCCATAGCTACTTATCATATTATAATCACTAGGTCATGTTCCTCCAGTAAGGGAATGTTACACCCCCTGTATAGCAAATAACTATATGCTAATTAATTTGAATGTGTTTTACTTTAAAGTCAGTTTTCTTGGAGTTTTAGAAGTTTTTGTTTAGCTCATATATTAGTACTAGGCTAACTACCCTTGTGGCTAATTTTAAGACTATCCAGTTACCCCTTCTGAAAAATCAAACCCTGCACCTTCTGTCTGTAAGGTAAACACCTTAACTATTATGCCAACCTCCTGCATTAGTAGGAGCCAGTTGATAGCAATTTGTTTTTCATTCTCTGATTGCAGTGAGATTAAGTCTATCTGATTTGGGAGAGGAGTTGATAAATAGCATTTTTTGTTAAAAGAAAGCAGCAGAAGAAAAGGTTTTAATTTTTTTTGGGGGGGGGCTGACATCGGTCTGTGACTGCTGCTATTGTGTAGCAATTTGTGCCACCCACCCATCCACCCAGATGTTAAGATTTTAAACTCTGTGGCTGTTGAGTGGCCCACATTCTACTGTACATCTTACTTTGGGAGGTCTTCCCAGCTCACCTCATCTTCAGGTACTAGTGAGCAGTAGAAGATCCATCTGGGAAGACCCTCCTCTTAGACTGCTTAAGCTTCATTTGTCCTCTCTTTCATCTCTTGCTACATACTTGGTCCATACAGTAATACTTTTAAAATCTCCAACAGCTGGTACAAGTTTGCCAACCATTTCGGAGCCTACAAACAATTTCCCAAGAAGCAGCTTGGGATTAATGTTTCTGTTGTGCTCCTAGTGAGAGGAAGAGTAGAGGGACATTAATTCCTAGCTTTCCTGGAGATTACTGATCAGAGAAAAGCCTGAAAACTGCTTCTAGGAAGCCAGATCAAGATTAGTGCTATTGTGTTTGGCCTTGGTGAGAGAAGAAGCAATGGGGCGATGATTTCTGCCTTACTCTGTTTGGACAGTGTGTATCAGACCAACTTGAGTTTAGTGCTACTGTTTTGCTTTTAGTAAGACAATTAATGAATGACCATTGATTTCTAGCTGAGTGTAGCTACGGTGAGTACAGCGCTAGTAGGAGTCGGGCAGTATACAATAAATGAATCATCACTCTTCACTGTTGCCAAACAAAATTCTATCTTTTCACTAAGTACAGCTAAATTAGCCATCATCCAGCCTGAGTTTAGAATACTGCCCTAAATATTTCATTAAGCCTTCAGGGAACTCTATAGTAATCTCCCTCCAACTCCTGAATACTATGACCAACCCTAGCCCTCCACTTTCTAGCAACATGGCTTAACAGTTTATTCTCACCCAACTGTGTAGCAACTGCCTTATGCTTATTCACTTTGCACTGCTTCTACCAGTTGGTACATATGAGAAATGTAAATATTTAAGAAAAATGGAGACAAACTTCTTGTATCCCATCACTGTCGGTAAACATTATACCTCCACAACACCACAGCAGTCACAGCACACCACTAAACCCATAACAGAAATAACAAATTCTTGTAGAACATACTCTAAATTATCCCAATCTCCAATGCTCAAGGCAGTACCTACTCTTTCTTCACTTACACATACTCAAATCCTGAAAGATCAGTTAAGAGTCAGCAGAAAAATAAGCTAAATCCCATAAGTGTCTGTTTACGCACAAGGAAATGTTTTAGTTATAGATAACTCTATAGTTAGGCATACAGACTCACACAAGAACAGGGTGAATGTCAGCTGCTTGTCTGGTTCCAGGATCTGTGATACCACAATAGCCTTAAGGTCCTTAAACCAGACAAATATGTCTGCAGCCTTGTGGGGGCCAATGTGAGAGTGAATGACATGGGGTGCCCTGCCCAGAAGGATATGCAGAAATATATGATAGAATTTGATATTCATAAGTTAGAGGTAGAAAAGACACTAGTCATAAGCAGTATCCTGCCTTCATCAAGAATGATGCCGACATACCAAGACAAGATAAGTGGCTTTAACAACTGGCTAAGTAGTTGGTATCATTTTAAGGGTATCATGTATGTATTGGCCTGGGATAAGATGATGCATAAGACTTCTTCATTTGTCAGGGATGGCTGACATTTCTCACACCAGGGCTTCTGTATAATGGATAAAGCCTTTGCTGACCCCCATAGTACCTCATTTAGGCAAAGCCCCCCTACTGGACATTCCAACATAGTAAACTCAAACTCAAATGTGGGCATCATCATGGTGGCAGTACTTAATGACAGAAGTCTAAACAGGAATATACCTGAACCTGAGGTCCTCTTACAACTTCAGCATATTCATAGTTGTATAATTATTGAGACACATTTCAGTGCAATGACAGCAATTTCTTTATACCAGGGTTTAGAACTTATCATGCCTTCAGGCCCTTGGGTGACTTGGGGGGGTACATGCGTTTGTCAGAAACACCATCACCTCATGGCAAATTACCTATGACCCTAACACAGAGCTCCTGGAGATACACATAACCCTCAAGAAATGCAAATATTGCTTTATTTTTAGCTACAGATCCCAATCAATGTCCACCAAAGGTCATGGAAACTGCCTTAATACAACAAAGATGGTAAATATCAAACCAAATACATTTTTGTTAGTGACATCAGTTAGCCAAGAACTGATTGATAGACTTTCACCTGTAAAAATGGATATGTTCAGCATTTCCTAGACTTTATTAATATTGATGCCCTGGGACAAATTGTAAAACTACCCCCTAGAGGCTCTAATATCCTTGATCTCACAGTACCAACCTGGTACTCAGCTATTCCCCACCCTGCGTCTTCCCATTTTTGGTTAAATCTGAACATTAATCAGTCATTTTCCCAATCAGGCTTAGTGTAATACCCCACCATCAAACAAGACCTTCAAATTAAATCACCTTTAAGAATTTCTCCAGGGCAAACCTACTTCAGCTTCCAGAAGACCTATGCAGAATTCCTACAATTCTTCCAATGGTTAATCCAACAGATAGAGCTGCCACATTCAACTCTATGTAGCTGCATAGAAAGGTCCCTAACCATTCACCACAAAATATAATGGTACATTCAGGAATAAACCTCCCTGATGGAACTCCCAATAAACTGTATAACAAAAGAAAGAATAAAATGAAAAGTTAAAAGAAGTCTCCATTCCCTTACATCAAGACCACAATGAAACATATCAGCAACGATTTTAAGAGTACTATTAGAAAAATGTAAAGCAGAGTATAAATTTAAGGTCACCACAGATATCAAAGGAAACTATATATCTTTCTTTAGTTGTCTCGGGAAGTGAAGGAATAATGTCCAACAATGGACTGAGCTTATCCATAATAAAAATCACACATTCTGGTACCAGGGATATAGCTGAAGTGCCACCTTTACCTCACCTACCCACATGGTTTGATGATGACTGCAAACTGGGCACTGTTATCCATTCATACTACACTTTAAAAAAGTGCAGCATAGTAACATTTACAAAATAGCTGCTCCAGACTCGTACATTATAAATGGTACTCCTCTTCAGACAGATATGGTCATGAGATATCCGTGTTCTTATGTGGACAATTCACTCTCATTTGATTATTATTTTTCCACCATAGTCAGGAAATCCTTCAATCTGCCTCAGTTAATTTCCGAGTTAATATCCTCAAGATTCAAATAAGTTGTCTTACCACTGTATTCTTCCCTTATCAGCTCATCATCGAATACAATGCCCCCTTGGATTTGTACAAATCCAAGCATATCACTCAGCTGGGAAAATCAGAAGTTTGTAGATTCTGTTCTATACCAGGTACCATGCATCAATAACTATAGTACATTGCATCATGGGGGTGCTAAAGTAATGAGGGATCCTCCTTTGATGAAATGTTAAAGAGTGGTTGAGCTAACGGTACCTTATGCAGATACTAATGATCCAGAGGTACTTATTGAAAACAGTAGGATTACTTATGGAACGTAACAAAGTTTAAACAAATAGCAATATGCCTAACATTTCAAGACACATCTAGAATTCTTTTCTTACAAAATTCAAAATTACATCGCATACATCTCAAAATTGCTAGTTTTTAATATAATGCAACACCTCTGTTCCTACTCCAAATTCTCCATAATATGTTCAATAATACTTTATCCCATTTTCTCTCAAGCAATGATTTGCTGTATGAATAATATGGCTTATGATTTCTTCAGTCATTTAGGTATTGTAATCCTAAAAGCAACCTCGTGAAACTTTTTTTTGCATGTCACCAGGGATTTTGAATATCTACACATTATAGATTGTGCATTTCAGCTGTCTGTTGACAAGTAACCCCAACTAACTTCCTTACAGAATTCTTCATGGCATCATGTATTTTTTCACATTTTCAATTGTTCTTAACACAAATTCATAAATTTCCTCTGCCAAAACCTTCAGGTTACGTTCATAAACATGGTTAGATAATATTTTGTCATACCAGATGTCAGCTTTTTTTGTTTTTTCAATGTACTCAATACCATTTTCCTGTTTCCTTTTCCTAAAACTTATTGTCCAAGTCTTCTACTTTCTTCACGTCCCCTCCTCTTTCTTACAAAAATAAAACAACTTTTTTGTATTATGAATACAATAAGTCTTCTATGTAGATTTGCTTTTCTCAACCTGCCCAAAAAGAAGTTACAGGAAACTAAAGAATAAACAGGGTGCACCCTTTCCAAGCTCACTATTAAAATGTTGGCACTTAAAATGTCAAATGCCAAAAACCTGAAAAAAAAAACCCAGAGAAGAGAGAGTCTCAGAAATCACTCGTCTCCTTAAAACTTCTTTTTGTGAGGGGGAGGAGGGCAAGTGCACCCCCCAAAAAAACTTATATATACCTAGTTGGAGATCACCATACCTCAGAGTAAAGGAAATGTTCTGAGAAATGGCATCTCAGACTTGGTATATACAAGTTTGATCTATCTGCCATTCAGTCTCCATGTTTTGGGATTCACTCAAGCAGATTCCGACATTTCAAATGGTTACCCCATTTTCGAAGTCCCATCCCTTGTACCCTAAGTTATATCCCTTTTTAATAGCATAAGTCAGTTACCATACACTATGCTAAAATATTCACCAACCTAGTTTCATAATGTGTGGTATTAAATGTTTACAAAGAAAATATTTATTCCTAATAACCAATTTCATTTTTCTTAAATGATCCTTCTTTACAAAAGCATTGTGTTTGCTAAATTTAAACTGCATTTACTATTTATTCAGCATTTATTCATAAACTTTCTCTTTTACTTTGTTACTTCTGAATTATATCCCCAAAATACCATGTTCTATATCTTTAAAATTTATATTAGTTAATTTCAAAACAAACATTTTAGGCAATTTTCCAGTTTCTTCACACATTCTTCAACAAAGACCTTTCTCTAATATGCACAATAATGCCATCAGCATGAATTAAAGTAACTGGAAACTAATTGCACCTTTTGACATAACATTAAAATCCACTGAATATAATACCATTTTCCCCTACTATATAATCTGTATATAACCCACACAGAATGAAACTAAGTTGACAGCCTTGTTAGGCTACTGTAAGGACTTTAGTTCCATCTTATATAGCTCATGTATGCTCCTTATCCACTGGTCTTGTCACATTTTATAAATGGATGCTCTCCATCTTCTAAAACAAATCCCCAAATCGTTATCTCCCAATTATGCTTTAAATAAAAGAAATGAGAAAGACAGGAAAGTGGTGAAATGGGGAGCAAGCATGGGGAAAAACAAAGTGAAAGGAGGTCAGGCATGTGCAGGAGGCATGTAGGAAATAATCATAGCTGTCCATTTCTTCAACAGTAAAACATGGTCAAGTATGCAGTATATTAGCTGAATTTGGACTGTCACCTCCAGAGTGAGGGGTGACCACAACACAATCATGTTATATAGCCAATTGGACCAAATCATGGGTGTCAAGAAGACACGTGTGTGAAATGAAGAGCTATATGTGGGATGATATTTTTTTGGGGGGGGGCAGGTGCCCTTTTTCTTGTAGAAGAGGAATGTTGTGGAAGGGACGTAGGTATGCATGGGTTAAGTAGACTGGGTAGTTGAGGAAGCAATCGCAGACAAAGATAGACAGGGCATACAAGAGAAGACATAGGGATGGTGAAGGGCACAGGAGGTGGGTGAACACCGTGGTTGTGGTGAGGGTGAGTAAATTGCGAATCCATGGACATCAAGCAGTGTGAAAGTGAGAATCGAGTCATCACCCACTGGACTGTCATCACTGTCACCTCACTGTGCTGATGGCTGCAGCGTCTGACATCCACATCTCCTCATGTTATTCAGTATAGTAATGGAGAGCAATGTCTCCATCTGGCATAGGCATGCACCAACTGTGTGTTGCACAATCCTACGCACCAAGCCTGGCAGTTCATCTCATGTGGTAAAATCACCACCACTGCCACTGCTCCTGGAGGGAGCCACTGGCCTATCCTGCAGGGCAGAACTACCTGATAGACCAGGTAGTGCAGGGACAGCAGAGGGGGTGCTACCAGCTTGCATCCCAGACATGCTGGGCCTTGGTGCCATAGTCAATGGAGTGGGGGCAGGTGGAGCCTGTGGGGCAGGCCTACCATGCTGTGCTTTGGGAAAAAAGCAAAAAAATAATAAATTAAAACAAAAAAAAAAAGATAAGGAATGAGGTGAGAAAAAAACAAGAGAGAACATTAGCAACTTCATATGTGAAATATAATGCATTGATACAATTATTTGACTGTATTCTGTTACTTTTCTTTTAAGACTACTAACTCCTAATAAATAACTTTTTTGTTGTTAAGACTACCCAGCTCATAACAGATGCACACTATTCTGCAGACTGCAGCAAGCAATCCTTGATGTGTGCATATATTGCACATGTGTTGCCCAAATATACTGATTACAGTTTACAGCAGGCCATTGGTGCCACTGCTTTAGAGGACTGATGCTACATTGCAATATTGATGAAAACTTAGTATTGTATATTTGGGAAGTGAGGTTTTTGAACCCACAACCTCTGACTATTCTCTAATGCTAAACTGTTGTTTTGGCCTACAGACTAATGCATGCATACTTTCCTGTTGCAGTTGAGAGATCATGCTCAATTTCACCGAACTGTATAATAAACTAATAAAGGTGCCTTTACTTTTAGTGCTAAAATAACAGTACTGTTTGGATACATACATCCCCATGAATCTAGCAGCATGGGATCACTCATTCAGTCCTTGGTCTGTGACGGCTGTTGAAAAAACAAACAGAACAGAATACTATTATGAATACCAGTCCTGACTATATCCAGCTTTTAACTCTTACAATTAGTCACTGTAATTGATACTTACACATCTGTGGGGGTGCCCCCAGTCCTACATTCCTCAGGCCGATTTTCGAGGGTCTCTGTCTTCCTCATCCGGTGGTGTCTATAGTGATTCTTACATTGTTCACAAGTGTGGGGGATACCGGTAGAACTGGAAAAAGCCCAGGCAAGACAAATCCATGCCTCTGACTTGTAATTTGTGCCACTATAGTCCCTCTGCAATAGCTGGGGCCAATGTTCATTCACTAGGAATCCAACAAACACTTTGGACTTCTGGACACCCCATCTTTGAGCATGGAATCTCAAAACCTCTCAATGAACACCTGCCATGCCTACCACAGATCAACACCAATGTAGAATGATGTTTTCCCGCCAATTTCAGGTATTGCACTTACTTAGAGTGCGCACTTTTTGGTTTTGCAACATTTAAAAGAGTTATGCTTCACTTAACATCATGCAGACACTGTGCTCAAAGGTGCACACTGCCAGGCAATGTGTTTGCTTGATGCCCAATAGTATTAATTGAATGTATCCAGTTTAGGTTTGTGGCTGTCTGGGTCCTGTATGCTACTTGGGTGGTCTATTCAACCAGTTTGTGCACTGCCGCTCTATGCACAAACCAGATGAGCATAGCCAAACACTTTGTACTATGCTGCACATCGTGGAAACAGTGCCCTTCAAAAAAAAAAAAAAAATGATAAAGAGTTGAAATGAGGAAAATCAGTCGATGACATACACAGTAGAACATGTTAGTACACATTAGAGATATGTCTACATAGGTCTGGATCTCAACTCTCACTCCAATGTATCTTCAGAAAAAAGGATGGGTGCCTTATCCATCTTTGCCACACAAACAGCTTTTCAACAAAGAAATGAAGTAATTCTTCACACAACCAAATGCAACTGAATGTACACTGATATCAAGACATAAACTATTTGTACATTTACTATATTTAATATATTTGTCTGTAGTACACTTAATGATCACACAACCTGTCATTCATTAGTTATCTGACCAGTACTCAGAGACATACAGTGTATAAGTCAGTCCATATCATTCCAGTCCATATCATTTACCTTAAACTGTGTGATGATATTGTTAAATAAAATTAAGAATTCAATACACAGGAGGTTCAGATTCAAAAGTTTACTAGTGTACACCAGGAGGCAAAAAACGTACAAGTACAGAATTTTGTCTAACATGAAACAGGAAGCACACAAGTTTATATAGGTTTAACATTCAAGCTGTGCCCACCTTACTGACGTGATATGTCACAGGGCATCTACATCACTTTAGCTTACAGTCCTCTATTCATAAAAACTGCTGATGCTGTATATTTAAAAAAAAGTTTTCCTCTGGTAACAATACGGCCTTGCTATCCACCTGGTCAGACATAATGTCTTTCTGTAAAGTTACTTCTTCAAGGTTTCATATCAGTTCGAATACAATAGCAGATTCAGTCTTTTAATACACATCTTTGTTCACTGTTACATTTTCCCACCAGCTGCATGCTATCTCAGTAACACATATACAAGACCAAATCATCCCAGCAGGAAAGAGCAGAAGATTTCATTATTTCACACATTTAATTTCCTGACCCAGCAGATAATCACTTGTGAAAAGCATAAACATTAAAACTTGCAAAGCTAGCATCTGCCAGAGTCGAAGATCAGCTTGCTTCAAGCCACACTGCAGTTTCAAAACTACTTACATTTACACATGAATTAATCCTTTCTGTTATATGATTAATAGAATAAAATGCATTATATACTACTTTGCTTTTAAACTAGCATTTCTCATATATTCAAATACACATTTTTCTAACATTTCCCCCCTATTAATACTTTTTATTCTATTTTGAAGTATGCATAGTGTCATTTCATCTCCTAACTTCTTCCACTTAGGATTTTCAGCTAGGTGAGTCATTCAATCTATACTTCAGAAAAAATGTCATCTGAGATCAATTTTTCAATCTCAATATCTTGGTACAAATTTTCAGTAACAGATACATCAATAAAATCTTTGATTAATCTTTTCATGCATGGAATTCCACAGCAAACACATGCTCCTATTAGGAGTATACCCACACAAATGGCAATCAGAATATTCATTAGGATGGAACCCCACCCCCCCCAAATAGATTCTGGAAAAAGTCCCTCAGTGGGTTTGGGCCTGGTTCAGTCATGGCTGATACTTGCTGAATTACCTCTAAGTGATTATTAATTTCATGCCTGTTGTCTGGTATGTACGCACAGCATTCTTCTTTGATAAGCGCGCACGTACCAGCTCTCGCCGCTAGGGTGAAGTCAAGAGCCATTCGATTTTGTAGCACAACAGTTTTAATTGCATTCAATTCATCAGTCACCAGTTCTAGGGCAGAAAAAGTTGCATTACTCATTACTTCGAGAAGTTTCAACAACTTCCTCAGCTCCCAGATCGATTTGACTGCTCCATAGGCTGGGAATATTCCTGCCCAAGATATAACACTGTCACTCAAGTCCATATGAGTCAATTTGCTTTTGTCTTTCATGGTATTGTGATCTTTCCAGCCAGCTTCGATCTTTCCAACTGGATTCACAGGTTTTTCAACTGGACCTTTGGGTTTTCGGGCTGCTTCTCTCACGTTTCGTATCTTACCCAAAGGTAATTCTGCAGTATGTCTTATTGCCGGAACCAAATAACCCAAAAAACAACTGCCGGACCAATTCTCAGGTAACCATTTATATGCCTTTTTCCCACAAATAAAATAACAGTTTTCTACTTTAGTACTAATATGCATTAGCCCTGCATGAAACATTTTCTGATCTATAACTGACAATTGTTTAAACAAAACAGGATTCTTGCGAATGTCATTCATGGTTGTTTTCAATGAGTTCAAATATGAGTCATAATTAGTATTGCAAAACGTATTGCCATTACTATTCTTAATATAATACCGGTAAGATATGGTTATATTACAATTGCTCCAGCCCACCTGGAGAGTATCATTTTTGTAAAAACATACAATTCCTTTTTGTGTGACAGGTAAAAATAAAGGTATTTTGTCCTGTGATCTCACAGTTCCTGTATCGAAGAGTAAATTCTCCCAAGTCTCATTTATCCCCAAAGGGACAGCGGACATTATCAGTCCTCCATATGCTGTTGGTATAGCTGTACAAACCCAGCAATTTGAAATGTTCATAGTCTCTGCATATACACGTTTCATGGCTAGGTATGTGTTAAAATTTGGATGCCAGTCTATAGACATTTCGTCACGCCTTCCCACTTTCACTTGTGTGGTTGTGTGTAGGACAAACCACAACAAGAGGAAAATTGTCACAATTACAGTCAATAAATGTATACTCAACAAAATGATTATGCAACATCTCTGGGGTTGATCTAAATTTATATTCACTTTGTTTTTGGCCATCTTGGTCTGGTTGTGTATCAGTCACAAAGTTTTTATCAAGTTGAAAGTTCTTTACCAGTTTGCAGTGTGTCAAATGAACCCAGAACGTCCTCTCGGCCACTCTGACTGCAGTAGGCGTTGCCAACAGAACCTGGTACGGTCCTTCCCACTTTGGACTTGCCCAATTCTTCCTTTTCGTCACTTTCAGCCACACCCACGACCCTGGGGCCAAGACTGCTTCTACTGGTCTGGTCTGTTCCTTATCTGAAAAAGAGTTAAACTGCAAAACAGATTTATTTGTTAACAGTTCCCTCATATAACTAGCTAATGAACTGTCAGCCTCTTGCTCTGCAGGCATGAGAGCTTTCCACTGAGGCACATAATATGCTCTCCCAAAAACCATTTCAAAGGGAGTCAAACCCTTTACATTTGGAACCATTCTCATACTTAGCAGTGCTAAAGGCAGACAGTGTATCCAATTCTTTTGGGTTTCCTCAACTAACTTCCTAAGTTTATTTTTGAGGGTACCATTGTACCTTTCCACCAGTCCTGCTGACTGTGGGTAGTAGGCACAATGGTTCTTTAAGGAGATACCAAAAAATCTCCCAAGTTGCTGAATTGTCTGGTTCACGAAATGTGTGCCGTTGTCACTATAAATCCTTTCCGGAATGCCAAATCTAGGGATTACTTCTTTTATCAGGGCTTTCGCCACTGTTGCTGCATCCGGGTTTTTGGTTGGAAAAGCTTCTACCCATTTAGAAAACATGTCTACAATAACTAAACAGTATTTCTTCCCTTCACACTTACTAAATTCTATGAAATCCATACAAATAGTATGGAACGGGTATGGTGGTATAGGAAAACTTCCTTGCTTGGTTTTAAATGCCCCTTGTGCATGGTGCTTGTTACAAGTATGACAAGCTGCACAAAATAATTTTGTGTAGTTTGTGTATCCATATGTTTGGAATATTCGGTTTACTAACTGTACCATCCCCCCTGTTGAGACATGGCACTGCCCATGGCTCAACAAAGCTGCATATCTAAATAAATTAGACAGCAATATCGGTTTTCTCTCTTTGGAAATGTACAGTCCATTCTCAAGAATTGCACCTCGTTTTACCCATTTTTGTTTTTCTGCTTTTGTAGTAAGCGTCTGCATTGTTTTTAACATGTCTAAATCTAAAATCTCAGAGGGTTGTAATTCCTCATTCAAAAGTAAAGTTTCTGAGTCTGAGGCTGCTTGCTTTGCAGCTGCATCAGCTCATGCGTTGCCTTTTGAAATCTTATCCTGTTGTTTTGTATGATCTACACATTTACAAATAGCTACTTTGGTAGGTAACTGAATAGATTCTAATAATTCCAAAATAAATTGCGCATGATTAATAGGTTTTCCACTAGATTTTATCATTCCTCTATTTTTCCATTGTTGCGCAAATACATGTACTGTAGAAAAAGCATACTGACTATCAGTATATATGTTTATACACTTGTTTTTTGCTAAAGTACATGCCCGCGTCAAAGCTATCAATTCTGCTGCTTGTGCAGATAAGTTATGTGGTAAGGATTGGGCTTCTAGAATTTCAGTGTCTGTAACTACTGCATACCCCACCAGATTCTTTCCTGTAGGACCCCTTCTGCATGAGCCGTCCATGTAATATGTCACCTCGGCATTATCCAAGGGCATATCTGTGAGATCTTGTCTAGGTAAAGCTAACTGTTCAATTTCCTGCAGGCAGCTGTGTGGTATGCCATCCGCAGGAGTTGGAAGTAATGTTGATGGATTTAATGTCGTACATCGTTCAATTGCCATATGAGGTTGGCTCAGCAGTATAGTCATACATGAAAGATGTCTAGCAGGAGAAAGGTATGACACTTTTTCTTGCAGTAAAATTATTGCAACTGCATGAGGCACTCTCAATGTGAGAGGGTGGAATATCACCACTGAGGCTGAAGCCTGTACTGCCATTACAGCTGCAACTACTGCTTGTACACAGTGAGGCAAAGATCGCACCACTGGGTCTAACTGCGATGAATAATAGGCTATGGGGCGTTGCTTATCCCCATGTTGTTGCGTCAATACTGACGTCATATATCCTTGCTTGCAATCTACAGTCTGAAAGAACCATTTGTGATAATTTGGAAGTCCTAAAACTAATGAAGAGGCTATCAACTGCTTCAACCTGCAGAAAGCCGTTTCTGCTTCAGGTGTCCATTGTAAAATATCTTGTGTTGCCATTGGTATCTTATATATCAAGTCAGTCAGTGGAGCAGATTCCAAAGCATAATTTGGTATCCAGCTCCGACAGAAATTAGTTGTACCCAAGAAAGACATCATTTCCTTCTTGGTTGCTAGTTTGGATGCTTGCAATATTGCTGTTTTTCTTTCCTCGTCTAATATTCTACCTTCATTGGATATTACATATCCCAAGTATCTAACTTGTTTTTTCCAAAGTTGTAACTTACTTTTGTTTACTTTGTGTCCTTGTGTTGCTAAAAATTTCAATAATGCTACAGTATCCTCCCTGCATTGTTGCTGGGTGGGGGGCTGGGGCTGCTAGCAAGATGTCATCTACATAAAGTAGAATTTGACTACCTCCCGGTGGGGTAAACCCTGCCAGGTTGCTAGCCATTAAAAAAAAAGGTTTTTGGGGCCCCAAAATTTTAAAACCCTCATTTTTTACCAAAGGAAAATTTTTTTTTTTGGGGGAACAACTTCCCTTTTTTTCCCAAAAGCTCCCGGGGGAATCAAAAATTTTTTGCCCCTTTTGCTTCCATAGGCTGGGAAAAAATTATTCCTTTTTGGGCCCCCCAAGATTTTTAAACAAACCGGGTTCATTTCAAAGTCCATATGAGTCAATTTGCTTTTGTCTTTCATGGTATTGTGATCTTTCCAGCCAGCTTCGATCTTTCCAACTGGATTCACAGGTTTTTCAACTGGACCTTTGGGTTTTCGGGCTGCTTCTCTCACGTTCAGATCTTACCCAAAGGTAATTCTGCAGTATGTCTTACTGCCGGAACCAAATAACCCAAAAAACAACTGCCGGGCCAATTCTCAGGTAACCATTTATATGCCTTTTTCCCACAAATAAAATAACAGTTTCTACTTTAGTACTAATAATGCATTAGCCCTGCATGAAACATTTTCTGATCTATAACTGACAATTGTTTAAACAAAACAGGATTCTTGCGAATGTCATTCATGGTTGTTTTCAATGAGTTCAAATATGAGTCATAATTAGTATTGCAAAACGTATTGCTATTACTATTCTTAATATAATACCGGTAAGATATGGTTATATTACAATTGCTCCAGCCCACCTGGAGAGTATCATTTTGTAAAACATACAATTCCTTTTTGTGTGACAGGTAAAAATAAAGGTATTTTTGTCCTGTGATCTCACAGTTCCTGTATCGAAGAGTAAATTCTCCCAAGTCTCATTTATCCCCAAAGGGACAGCGGACATTATCAGTCCTCCATATGCTGTTGGTATAGCTGTACAAACCCAGCAATTTGAAATGTTCATAGTCTCTGCATATACACATTTCATGGCTAGGTATGTGTTAAAATTTGGATGCCAGTCTATAGACATTTCGTCACGCCTTCCCACTTTCACTTGTGTGGTTGTGTGTAGGACAAACCACAACAAGAGGAAAATTGTCACAATTACAGTCAATAAATGTATACTCAACAAAATGATTATGCAACATCTCTGGGGTTGATCTAAATTTATATTCACTTTGTTTTTGGCCATCTTGGTCTGGTTGTGTATCAGTCACAAAGTTTTTATCAAGTTGAAAGTTCTTTACCAGTTTGCAGTGTGTCAAATGAACCCAGAACGTCCTCTCGGCCACTCTGACTGCAGTAGGCGTTGCCAACAGAACCTGGTACGGTCCTTCCCACTTTGGACTTGCCCAATTCTTCCTTTTCGTCACTTTCAGCCACACCCACGACCCTGGGGCCAAGACTGCTTCTACTGGTCTGGTCTGTTCCTTATCTGAAAAAGAGTTAAACTGCAAAACAGATTTATTTGTTAACAGTTCCCTCATATAACTAGCTAATGAACTGTCAGCCTCTTGCTCTGCAGGCATGAGAGCTTTCCACTGAGGCACATAATATGCTCTCCCAAAAACCATTTCAAAGGGAGTCAAACCCTTTACATTTGGAACCGTTCTCATACTTAGCAGTGCTAAAGGCAGACAGTGTATCCAATTCTTTGGGTTTCAACCAACTTCCTAAGTTTATTTTTGAGGGTACCATTGTACCTTTCCACCAGTCCTGCTGACTGTGGGTAGTAGGCACAATGGTTCTTTAAGGAGATACCAAAAAATCTCCCAAGTTGCTGAATCGTCTGGTTCACGAAATGTGTGCCGTTGTCTCTATAAATCCTTCTCCGGAATGACAAATCTAGGGATTACTTCTTTTATCAGGGCTTTCGCCACTGTTGCTGCATCCGGGTTTTTGGTTGGAAAAGCTTCTACCCATTTAGAAAACATGTCTACAATAACTAAACAGTATTTCTTCCCTTCACACTTACTCAATTCTATGAAATCCATACAAATAGTATGGAACGGATATGGTGGTATAGGAAAACTTCCTTGCTTGGTTTTAAATGCCCCTTGTGCATGGTGCTTGTTACAAGTATGACAAGCTGCACAAAATTTTTTTGTGTAGTTTGTGTATCCATATGTTTGGAATATTCGGTTTACTAACTGTACCATCCCCCCTGTTGAGACATGGCACTGCCCATGGCTCAACAAAGCTGCATATCTAAATAAATTAGACGGCAATATCGGTTTTCTCTTTGGAAATGTACAGTCCATTCTCAAGAATTGCACCTCGTTTTACCCATTTTGTTTTTCTGCTTTTGTAGTAAGCGCCTGCATTGTTTTTAACATGTCTAAATCTAAAATCTCAGTGGGTTGTAATTCCTCATTCAAAGTAAAGTTTCTGAGTCTGAGGCTGCTTGCTTTGCAGCTGCATCAGCTCGCGTTGCCTTTGAAATCTTATCCTGTTGTTTTGTATGATCTACACATTTACAAATAGCTACTTTGGTAGGTAACTGAATAGATTCTAATAATTCCAAAATAAATTGCGCATGATTAATAGGTTTTCCACTAGATTTTATCATTCCTCTATTTTTCCATTGTTGCGCAAATACATGTACTGTAGAAAAAGCATACTGACTATCAGTATATATGTTTATACACTTGTTTTTTGCTAAAGTACATGCCCGCGTCAAAGCTATCAATTCTGCTGCTTGTGCAGATAAGTTATGTGGTAAGGATTGGGCTTCTAGAATTTCAGTGTCTGTAACTACTGCATACCCCACCAGATTATTTCCTGTAGGACCCCTTCTGCATGAGCCATCCATGTAATATGTCACCTCGGCATTATCCAAGGGCATATCTGTGAGATCTTGTCTAGGTAAAGCTAACTGTTCAATTTCCTGCAGGCAGCTGGGTGGTGTGCCATCCGCAGGAGTTGGAAGTAATGTTGATGGATTTAATGTCGTACATCGTTCAATTGCCATATGAGGTTGGCTCAGCAGTATAGTCATACATGAAAGATGTCTAGCAGGAGAAAGGTATGCCACTTTTTCTTGCAGTAAAATTATTGCAACTGCATGAGGCACTCTCAATGTGAGAGGGTAGTATATCACCACTGAGGCTGAAGCCTGTACTGCCATTACAGCTGCAACTACTGCTTGTACACAGTGAGGCAAAGATCACGCCACTGGGTCTAACTGCGATGAATAATAGGCTATGGGGCGTTGCTTATCCCCATGTTGTTGCGTCAATACTGACGTCATATATCCTTGCTTGCAATCTACGGTCTGAAAGAACCATTTGTGATAATTTGGAAGTCCTAAAACTAATGAAGAAGCTATCAACTGCTTCAACCTGCAAAAAGCCGTTTCTGCTTCAGGTGTCCATTGTAAAATATCTTGTGCTGCCATTGGTGTCTTATATATCAAGTCAGTCAGTGGACCAGATTCCAAAGCATAATTTGGTATCCAGCTCCGACAGAAATTAGTTGTACCCAAGAAAGACATCATTTCCTTCTTGGTTGCTAGTTTGGATGCTTGCAAGATTGCTGTTTTTCTTTCCTCGTCTAATATTCTACCTTCATTGGATATTACATATCCCAAGTATCTAACTTGTTTTTTCCAAAGTTGTAACTTACTTTTGTTTACTTTGTGTCCTTGTGTTGCTAAAAATTTCAGTAATGCTACAGTATCCTCCCTGCATTGTTGCTGGGTGGGGGCTGCTAGCAAGATGTCATCTACATAAAGTAGAATTTAACTACCTCCCGGTGGGGTAAACCCTGCCAGGTTGCTAGCCATTTCTTGTGCAAATATTGTTGGGCTCTCACAATATCCCTATGGTAGTCGAGTATATGTATACCTTTTACCCTGAAATGTAAATGCAAACCAATATTGACTATCAGGATGTATAGGTATTGAAAAGAAAGCATTGCTGATATCTACCACAGAGAAATACTTCTGTTGCGGTTCTAAATCGTTTAACAAAGTATGTGGGTCTGGCACCGTAGGTGCTCTAGGTATTACTGCATTATTTACAGCTTGTAAATCTTGTACCATCCGCCATTCCCCATTCGCTTTCTTAACAGGAAATAGGGGTGTATTACATGGTGAATCAGAAGATTCTACCAGTACTCCTTCTTTGAGTAATGCTGCTATTATAGGTTTGATTCCTATTTCTGCATCCTTTC